>NC_046221.1:82606315-82828295 GCF_009819885.2 Catharus ustulatus
ATATTTTGCCGTTCTTGAAGTCAGTAAGTTAGAGGAAGGCTTACAGATTATTTTCCCAGCATGTACACTTTAAAATGTTACCATAATTTGCATTTAGTGCAGTGCCCTGGCACACTGGCCACTGAAAAGGGAGTTTGCCTTGTCTATGCCAGTGCATGATCCTTTTTCACAGATGCAGTTTCCACAATTTTTCCCCAATACTTTTCTCTTGAAGTAATAGGATTCGCATTGTATTAAAGAAAAAATAAAGCACCTATAACAACCATTTTGGTAGGAGTTTTTTATCGCATTTTCTGGTTTGATTTTAGGTGGCTTCTTTAATAGTAAGTCTCAGCTTTGTATGCCAGACATCAACAAGGTCCTTTCAAAAAATTTGAATCTTAAAACCCTTGAATCTTAAAATAAAAAAAAATTCTTCATTGTTGCAAATGCTCTACAAAAATTGGACCATGATTAATTTTTAATTTTTTATCGAAATAAATGGGATTGTTCATGTGTTCAACACCAAATCCATGTTTACTCTGAAAAAAATCAAAGATTAAAAATTAATATGGCCTTTTGTATTGATTTATTTTGCCCTGACCAATTACACTTCAATGGAACTAACAGACTGAAATCAGGTTGTGCCCTCCTGCCAGTTTATGTTCTCTCTTCTAAAAAATCATCTGCGGATAAGCTGGTGGTGAAGAAGATGCAGTATCATAATGGGGAAATGATCTAAGCTTTGTTAATCCACTTTGACTAAGGTGATACATCCAACAAGCCATTTGTTCTATGGATGTTTTTAGTCTCCATAAGTGCTTACTATGAAAGGTGAAAATCAGTAGATGTAGCTTCCATTTTAAAATGGAAGTCTGCAGGCTTTTTAAAATACTTTTCCGCATAAGGCTTCAAAATGGGGTCCTTCTAGTCTGCAGGGACTTTCCCCACTGCCTAATTACTGCTAACGACACCAAAGCATAGCCAGTGTCATGAGCATTATTTCACTCTGTGAAATCCTGGACTTGCATGCACAGACTTTGATGATGTGCAGTGTCCCTGCACTAATTACAAGGGAATTTCAAGAACAATTTTAATTCGATCCTTGGCTATGATCACACACAGCTGTCATACTTCTGCACCTGTACAATCTGCTTTCTAGTGCCAAATTCTGCAAGTCCTGGCTGTTTTGCAGCTCTGAATTCTGGGTTTTATTTGCTAGCCACTAGGTTTACTTAACCCTTGCTAGCTATTAGATTTACTTACCTTTTCCAATATCACCAGATGAGCAATGTTTTCAGAAAACTACAATATCTTAAACTGTGAGCACTGGGGAAGATCATGCAGGTGTAAATTATGTAAATTTACATAATTATGTAAAATTATGTGGTATTTTTATTTGTTAACATTTCAATAAAGTGTGGGCAGACATTAGGTAACACAACTGAGTCCCAGGGTCAAGGGTTTGGTACATTGGGCTTTGAAACCATTTGGGAGGTTGGCAGTGTGGGTCCTGGAGTCCTGGTGACTCACAGCACTTGGTTGCACTACCAGTGCACTGGCTGGGGCCATGGAAGAGGTTCTTCCTCTGGTTTCCAGGTCCCTTGACTTTATTATTAAATATCTTTTCATTCAGCATTAGAACTGGAATGAATCACATCTTCATTTGTCGAACACAAGTGATTGAGTCATGAACAGACTGGATGTGAATGTCACAGTTGTAATGCAGGTGACCTGCCAGACTGATGTATCCTCACAGAGAAGTAGAATTCCCTTCTGTACTGTGCCATGCAGTAAAAACTGCGCATGAAAATGCACAGTGGGTCATCAAAAGAGCTACAATTATGGATGCCTTGGTTTGCCTGCTCCTCTAAAGAAGGTGGAAATGCTTTCTCCCTGTGCTGTGGCGACCAAGGTGGCACAGACTGACAGTGCGTCCCAAGAAGCTGCATCAGGATGGGGGTTATACCACATGCCAGATACACCATTTTTCCACCAAGAGGTGAGCATAGACACTGACTGAGGGATTAAGCTCATTCACTGGCCTGTAGACTTGTGTGCATCATGAATTGTCCTGTATACTTTTCTACAGAGGAAAGTCCTGTGTTAATGCAAAGTAGAATAGACAGAGATCAGGATTCAAGAGCGCTAAAATCACAGCAGAGACAGTGACTGTAGCTGCCACCCAAAGCAACATGCCCATGGGTGTGAAGAGTCACAAAAACAAGGGAATGATGAAACAGGAGGAGTTGAGAGAAGTGAATCTAGGCAAGGAGGTGTATATGCATCAGTATTTCCTCACGTAGGGTTTGTATGTAAAATTGCAAATAAGATGAAGTTACAGATCTCTATTTCCATTGGGATTTTAGTGACTCAGGTTTCTCTCCTTTAGTTTATGACATTACCTGAAGTTTTAATAGAACTGCAATCTGGTAATTCATGCACTATATAAACCTGTCAAGGGCTTTCAATGATACCATAAACAATGATAATATAAATTTAAAATGTAAAGTAAAAATCTTTATATTGCTTATAATTGGACAAGGTACTGGCATCCATTAATTTTAATAATATATGAGAAAGATGAAAACTTGTATTTAGACATTGGATGCACATGTAAACGTCTATGCACAGTGTATTCCTTTGTGGTGAGTATCTTTTAGAAAGACCATTAGTGTTTGAAAGGACAATCTTAATTTTTTTTATTTTTTTTTTTTTCAGATCTGTGTCTGTTCATCCCATTGCATATATTGCTGCACTTCATCCGTGCACCATGAGATTCTAAACCATGACATATGTATTCCAGTAAACTAGAATATTTATCTACAATAAACATAAAGCTAGCTGTCATCTAGCAATAAGGAAAAGCAGTAAATATCTGATCTGGGAATGGGTCAGTGAGTATTTCATTGTCCTTCAGACAGATCAATAATAGCTTGTTTGCTGTATCTTGTCATCTTCCCTGGACTCGACGGTATGCTTTATTGACCTTAATAACTACTATAATACATCCAGAAGAAATGAAAAAAAAAAAACCTCTTCTCTGTAATGAAAATCTGATAGCTTATCTGTCAAGCTGTCCTATGCAAAGAGCTATGTCCCTTCTGTCCCATCCCCTAGGAAAATGCCATTAGATATGTCAAAAGATTATGAACTACTAAATTATGGAATTTTAAATGAGGTTCATCTTGCAGCTTGTCTATACAATGGTATTTCTCCCAATCTCAGCTTTATCTTCAATAAATTGAATCCTGTTTCTTTCTGTATTTTATTTTTATGACTTCTTTAACTGAAGGAATTTTTCATCAGGGGAAAGGAGAGTAAATAAAAGAAAACTAGGCCCATAATGTGCCTCATCACCATTCTATTTAAATAAAATTTGATTATTTTATGTATTCAGAGACCAAATCCCCCATTCTCATTGCATAACTTTCAGCCCAGGAAGCAGCTCTGAAATGCAGATTTTCCATCACTGTATAAGTAAAGTTCCTAAAACTAGTAATTTTTGAAGATATTTCAAAACATAGTCTACCTTCAGAATTATTTAGACTCCAAACCATCAGGTAAGAGTATAGTGGTACCAGTTTTGAGATGTGAATGTTTAAGGGCTGTTTCAGAATTTCCACATTGGCAGTATTTTCTTCATTTCACTCCACTTCTGCAGAGAGACTGCTGGTTTTATACAAAGCCTTTACTTGCAGACTTTAAAGGTCTGATGTTATTTGACTGTCATTAATTGGATGATCTATTCATGCTTGCAGACCTCACTCTCATTGCCATCCCTGTGGGCTGTGATGTTCCTGACCAAGCACAGCTTAGTACAGCTAAAGAGACACCAGCTGTTTCACAAGCTACCTATGTGCTTATGTGCTGCTATCAGGAATATTAAGTACTGGTGCTGACCCTTCATGGCACGGTTCCAGGCAAAAAAAAGGATTATATTTAGAAGCTGGATTGCACCTGGTTAACTGAAAAAGCTTCATAAATACTTTTATTTTGAAAGATTTCAAAAGCTGGAGGCTGCCAGCAGTTGAGTCAAGAAGACGTTTGTTGATTTTTATTTGTCCATTGCGTAGCATCCAAGTTTGAGTGAGGGCAATTAGACATAATGTGCCCTTTTTGGCTGCTGTTTTATCATGGTGAGCATAAAGACTGACCACAAAAGATGTCATGGGATTACTGTACCAGGAGCATTGATGCTGTTCTGTCAGCATTTCAAATTTTGCAAGTGAGAAACATATAGATAAGTCTAAAGCTGAGGTCAAAGCAATTTGACAATAAACTTCTACAAAATGAAGACAATATTCTCTTTGTTGGCCTGTTTCTCTAGATGGGAATGCTTCAGTCTCCATTCTGTTTCCTGCTGGCATTATTTTTTGGAATCTCAATTCTGCCTTTGTGAATTTTTTAGGAATAGTGTAAGACTGGAAGAAGAAAACCTCATGAATAGATCTGATGTATTTTGGACAAAAGATGTTGGGGGAGGACTACAGAGCAAGAAGTGGTCACTGTGACTGTCCTGATCACGCCACCCATTATATAGTCTGGGTAAAGTAAGGTCACTTAGAAAAAAATCTCCCACTCTCTCAAAGCCAAAAAGAAACCCATTTTGACTGACAGTTTTAAAGCAGTAGAGACATCTTAATTAGAAACCATCTTGATGTGCATGAACTGGGAAGTCTCACATCAAATTTGTGCTCCTACAGACTGCCCCAATCCCTTGCTGTGCCAACACTGCATCATGATTTACGGTAGCATTGTACTGTCAAATTGCAGAGGTGAGGCACAGCTCCTACAGCTCAGACAAGTCAAGAAGAACACCAGAATACCCACAGGACCCCAGGGTGTAGCACAAAGCCTTCCTCTTCAGGGGTTAGAGTTTACAGCACAGAGATCTGGAATGGCTTAGCCACAGGTGGAAGACTTACAGATTTGTCTTGTCCATGCATGTGGTAACAGGCAGCTGCAGATTGAGACATTTGGTCCACTGAAACTGGAGCTGCTTTCCCACTGCATCACTGTTCAGAGTGCAGTGCAACTACCAGAATGTTATTTGTCTGTAAATCCCAGCACATTTCCAATAGACCATGGGAGTAACTTGCAATTAGATAAAAATAACATTGGGCGTGTTTCATAGACATTGTTATCAACTTTAAATGTTTAAAACAGGAAGGATTTGAAAATTAACATTTAAAATAGCTGACACATTTATGATCCCAGGTTTTATTGCTGAACAGTAGGTGTGTGTTTTAAGGACCATTTTACAGAGTGCTGTCCCTCAGTGCAGTTCAGTGACGGCTGAAACACAAACTCATCTTCAGGCAGCTCAGACACCACAGCAACCCTGATGTGTAGTATGAAGGGAGTCTGTGGGACACTGACTGCTGCCACTGCTGCACAGGGCTCCGTGTCTTAGCCAGAGCTCCAGGCAGCTCCAAAAGCCCACTCACATGACAATAATTTGGAAACAAAAGGTACCTGGCAGCAACAGAAACAAACCGGCAGAATAAGAGAGGAATGAGAAGAAAACCTTAGGAGTGCCTCAGCAAGTTCCTAGCTTTGTGAGCATCTTGAGGGCATTTTTCCACTGCATGCATAACTAACTTCCTCAACAGAACCCTGCCCAGACTTTTCCTATTGCATTAGCATTTCACATCTAAGTATGGAAACCTAGTTGGTTTTAAAATTTTGTCAGCTTGGGTGCTTCTAATAAAACACACAGACTACCACTAAAAATAATTAACTGTAAAATTAAAATTACATACTTTCTGTAGGAATAGTTAGGCCAAGCGTTACTGCAATTCTGACTGAAGCATATTGGCAATGATAATCCTTCATCATCTTACCACCGGGAAGGTCCATTTCTTACATGCCATGTGTTTAATGAAGCATGAAGGCAAAACAGACCCTTACAATTGCTACTCCCTTCAACAGTTCCAGCATCACAGAGCAGAGACATCACAATGATTATGACTACTAGAAGGTCCTGGTAAACATCTAGTACAGTGATAGAAGAAGGTGATTTCCAGTATGATGTTTGAATTACTTATCTCTTTTCCCTAAAAGCACATGTTTTCCACAGCAGTAATCCTGACACCTAAATAATACGAAGATTTGAATTTCTAATCAGGCTAAAACACCTAAGTATAAACACAGTGCTTAGTCAAATGCGCAGTCCTTTAATCTATCCCTTCCTAGGAACAACAGGAAAACAACTGAAAGTGTGTTAGAATTGTGCAAAGAGAAGCCACAGGAATTTTCATCAGGGACAGACTCTGAAGGCAGCCAAAATGGATGAGAACAAATTAACCTGGTTGGCTCCTTTAATTCTCCTCCCCAGATCACAGCTGTGGTCTGTCTCTGTCCATAGCTGGCAAAGCCCTCTTTATTAGGACAGGGCGAATGGGTGGCTTGCAAAACCAATCACTGGTCTGACTAAGTGGAAAAAGAACAGTACTCAAAGGCTGATGAAATCTTGATTGTTCCTGTTAGAAAACCTCACCAGTAACTAGATAACCTCACAAGATGATAACTTATTCCATTTTAGAGAGCCCTACTTAAGTGCTTTGCTGCCCCTATTTTTGATGCTGAAGCACATGACAACTGAATCTGGAAGCTTCCTCACAACAGGAGAAGAGAAGATCTTCCCTAGTTCTAGGATGAGTGGCTCAGGATGGGTCCCAAGCCACAAGCACTTCCGTCATTCAGTGAGTCAGTATCCTCTGAGGATGCCATTAATAAAAAGCAAAACATACTACCTTAATTTAGCATACATTTGGTTCTTAACAAAACTCAGCTCCATCTTTTGATGTTTATTTTTTAATGTTGACTTTTTCCCTGAGAAGAGATTCACCTACTTTTCTGAAGAGGAAACCTTCTCCTAGCGCTTTTAGGCAAAAGTTGATTCACTAAATGTACCTACAAAGACGATCTACTTGTCTCTTTCGACTAGGAAAGCTTACTCAGGTCAGTCAGTAGCAAAGCTGAATGCTGCCAGGCATTTTTCTTTTTAGTCAGGACAAAATATCCTTCAGATTTGCTGCCACCAAGAAATTAGTCAAGACTGGAATGTAAAGATTCTCTCTCCAGCCTAGGCAGAGTCCTTCTGCCAACATTAGTCTTCAGTAGATGAACACTGGCTTCAGAGTTTTACCTGTGCACAGAGCAAGGGCTTGATCTTCTTCAGTTTTTATGCTGATAACTGTGACTGGGAGGAATGGCACTATTCTGCTCACCCTTCAGATGATTTTCCTCCATCTCATCTGTTTCTGCTGGGATTGTCCCACAAATACGTTGCTCTTTGCTTCCTCTCTGAAGAGATTTACACTTGCTTTTGAAGATTTTAAACTTGAAGGAGACCTTGAGATAGATGCAGAAGGGGTTAGCTGTGTTGCAGGGCTTCTAAAAGGGTTTAGAAGGTTTTGAGAAAAAAAAAAAAAAGAAAAACTCTAGCAAAGATTCAGTAGTTTTGCAAGGGAAAAGATTACCAACAAAACTGAAGGGCAGATCCCACATACACCACAGTGTTATACTCAAACTTCTGCCCACAAATACAAAGAAAAGAAATCTTTCCAGTTGTGGAATTCTGAACCAGTTAGGCAGTGGGGGGAAAGGGTTGACTGATCAATATATTCCACTGTATCCTATTTGGCAGAAAACGCAAAAAGGAACAAAGTTCTGGTAGTGCACACACACAGGTGTTTGCTGTTTCAAGAAAGAATTTGCAAAGATCTAAATGCAAGTTATTTTCCAGTTTCCAGTTGAAAATCCATTGGAACTAGAAGGTTTGATAATGTCAGGCTGTTGAAAAATACCATGTTTGCTACGTGTTTTTTACTCAAATGTTAACAACCATTTATGGAATTGTTTTCTACTTCATTTTTTTGTTTACAGCTTACTGCTGCATCCTGTGCAAATCCTGTAATTCATTGACTAAGAAAAGAATTGCATTGCTACAGTTTTATGGGTGTTAGGGGACTGGTAAATGGTAAAACAGTTGGGATAAGAATCAAGGGAAACAGAAGATGAAGTCTCATATATCCTTTTACCAGGCTGGTACTAAACATGACTACCATGTCTTTCCAGTCTACAAATTCTCATATATTGCAAGTAAACAGAAACACCAAATACTGCTACAGGCAGACTGCATGCCAAGAATGTAGCGAGCACTGGGCTTTCTAACCCCCAACTTCCTCTAACATCTCAAGCTGGAGTGTTCAGTGTCTGTGTACACAAAACAAAGGTTTTCCTATTTCTAAACAGGGACCTAAGCTACCTCAGCAGCCTTTGATTCTATTCTGGGTCCACAGACTAAAGCAAGCCAGGAACTTTGCTTTTGTTTATAACAAAGAAATGGTATGTTTATTCACTTGAATGCATTCAGTAAATAGGCAAATCTACATAGTTATAGTCTGACTGAGACCTAAAAACATCCTAAAATTATGTACAATAATATACTAAAGCAAAACAAGTGTATTTGGGCAACAATTTAGCCACCAAAATTGTACCTAACACATTAGTGCAATACCAGAGAAGGTTTGAGGTAATTTCAGACAAGATTTATTAAGTTGTAAATGAGATTATGAAAACCTGCAATCATCACATTTCATTTTTGTATTACTAAATACTGTTTTTAACGAATTTCTAAAGAACATTCTCCCCTATAATGTGTAGGTTCTCAGTGTTCTTGGCATCTCACTAAGACTGTGTGGTTGCCATTTAAGCCCTCACAGACTTTGCGGAAAACTCTGTCTCCTTTGAAACTAATATTTACCTCTCCTGTGCTATGATGGGATTTCTTGATTTCAAATACAGGAAGGAATCTAGGGGCAGAGGGGAAGAATATTTCTTACCATAGCAGACACATGGAAAGAAACTTTTAACAGAAGAGCACTGATGGAAAGTATCAATTATCCCTGAGGCTAATAAAGCCTTAAATATACAAAACGGATAAACTTTCTCCAAAGCACAAGAGACTGTGAAGGTTGTTCCTCCTGTCCCTTTGAAGCTGTGACCTGGTCCAAGGAGCAAATGCGAGCAGCAATGCAGAGCACCCTTGTTCCTGTACTTCTCCATATTGCAACAATATTTGTTTGCAAGGTATTTATATGAACCTGCTTAGGTCATTGATCAGAATCACAATTTTTTCTGACAAGCTTTTGTTTTAAAAAAACAAACACAAAACCAGAACCCAAACCAAAAGAAAAGTTTGGATCCGTTGTTCCATCCCCCATTTTCTGCATCAATCCACAGAGATAAAACAGCTATGCTACACAAGTAAGGAGTGCAGGAAAATAAGAGCACATCTGTAGAGTGAAATACCATGCTGGGGGCCCATTGCCCATTCCAGGTGCACTTCAGAGTCTGCATTTCAGACAAGCACTAATCCTGATCCTTATTTACCAAGACTGTTTCTGAAGCATACATTTTAGCTTAATTTTCCACAGAGGGCATTCAGTTTGCATACTCTGGAACTGCTGCCCAACAGGAATTCAAGCATGAGAAGTGGGAGATACTTGGAAAGCAATTTGTAAGGTGTCAAGCTACAGCACTCAGGTAGGCTTATCCTTCAGATGTCACAGCTGAGGAAGTGATAAATGGTGGGGAGAGAGAATGGACATTGTTTAAACCGTCATGACATCACAAGGGGGAAGGCAGCCTTTGATTTATATTTGCTGGCTAAACAGTGTCAATTTCTTAAGGTATGACTGGCCCTTGCTGGGCTTCAATGCCCTTTTACTGAAGATTTTTCCTTCCATAGCACAGTCAGTGACAAGGAAAGTGTAGGTGTTGTTTGTTTGCCTCAGCAGAAGAAGGATGACCTAGTTTAAACTGCTAGGGGAAGTGTTTTGAACTAACCTGGCTTATATGGCACTGAGGCAGCAAAAGATGCCCTCATGGGCTCCCCTCTGGGCCCTGCTCTGTAGGCTGTGACCTTCAGAGAGGTGCTGAGATGTTTTGTACAGGTCTGACTCCCTGATAAATGAACATGTCATAAACCGTGACTTTTGCAGCTACAAGTTGCCTTCATACACTTGTCTTTCTGAGTGAAGGCAAGGAAAATGTGTTCTTAAACTGATTCAGAAGGCAAGAAAAGCTTTCATTTCTTTTTATGTTTTTTCTTATGTTTTGCTACTGTCTTTATTCTTCAAGTGATTCTAGGCTTCTTGGTAGTTTTTGTCCGTCACTTTACTGCTTTTCTTCCAGTGGGTACCTTTATGTGATATGTGATAAACTAATGCTCTTGTACAATACAGCTCTCTTTTTGTTGGCATGTTCTGTACAAACTATACTCCAATCTGATAAACAGAATTTAAATTAATAGGTTGCAAGTAAGATTGCAAGAGAAGACCAATTGGATTAAAAGATGCTGGTGACAACTAAGTGCAGCAGCAATCTTAAATGAGATGAAGGGTCAGTGAAGCTCAGAACACCAGGACTGAGCTGCGCACAGGGAATAGGCTGCCACATGAGCAGTGGTGCTGCCTGAGGGACCCAGAATGCAGCTGGCCACTTCATGATAATGAAGGGAAGAGGCAGACAAAAGTTTGTAAGCACTGAAGAGAAAGGCTCTGCAAAAGGGCTGAGTAGAATTCAGGAAATGGGTAAAAACATAGTTAGACAGCTGCCTATGTTCATACGTGTGCTGCCAGATGTTGAATGAGGAGGTGGCTCTGTAACACTGGGGGAAAAAATCTGGAGTGTGTGAAATCATATATTGAAATTTTGTAATAGAGAACATTTTCTTATGTGGAAATTAAAACTTAGAATCTCCCAGGTGGAGGTTGTGCTCAGAAACTGAGTATAACCACGCATACTTAATGGCCTTCACCAGACCTGGAGCTGGTAGCACTAAATGTGCTGTCATATGGCAATCCAGCTTCATGGTAACAAGTTAGGATATGTACCTCCCAAATAAGAAATGGGCGTTCCTCAAAACTGGCGTGGTAGAAAATTGTGGCCTGTACACTGCTACACATTACAGAAACACTTGTCAATGCCCAACATCTTGTCTACAAAAAGTTGGTTAGCTAAAACCTGACAGGAGCTGACAAGTGCAATAGCAGCCCCAGAGTGGGGGTAAAACTCCTGTTTTGGAGTAAATTTAAAGAAACAGAAATTCTCATTAGAAATATAGACCATAAGCAAGGCCATTAAAAATTGATGTGTGCTGTGGGCAAAGACACCAAGGGGAACAATGTGAGAGCAGTTTTTACAGATAATTCTGGATGAAATGAGGTCTTGAACTGTGAACAAAGAAACACACTGCCTCATATTGGTGAGCAGAGATTGTTAATTTAGGCTTCTTTTAATCAATAAGATTGAATTAACTGAATATATAATTTAATTCTTTGACTGAAATCAATCCATATACCTTACAGAAGGGATAGTAGTGCCGTGGGTAATGCAGATAACCCACTTCAGTGCCATCAGTAGGGAAAACTCCTCCAGAGGGTGAAAAAAGCTTTCGTGCAATAAACCTGTCAGGTATGCAAAAGCTAAAATCACTCAGTTCAATGATACCACTGTGGAAAAATGGCAACTAAAAATAAGATAAGAAAGATAAAATGAAAATTCATCAGCTTTTCAAAAATACAATATTGAATATAAAGCTTTTAGCATAAAGATGCCCCTCACAGATCTTGTGTTAAGGTTTGGGCAACAGAACAAGTCTTAACTTATTGAAAAGAGAGCAGAATTTGTGAAATACATAGAAATCATCACCAATCAGATGCAGTGAAGACAAAGACTTGCTACAGCCCAGGGCCCTTGGCTGGGATGGTGGGATGCCAGGCTCTGCTACCACCCACCCAGGGTGCCCCCAACTCTCCCAGCCCTGGGTCCCACCAAACCACATGTGGCTCTGATGGTTTTTGTAGATGAAAATTGGGGGAAAGTTACTTTTAAAAAGGGGCATCTAAAATCTGACCAAGTGTGCTCAAAGTACTGAATGAGTTAATGGTTTGTTGGGCTGCAATCACATCTACAAACTTTGTAATATATGTAATAAATCTTTTAAAAAGGCCCTTCAAATCTGGTTTGTGGAAATTCCCTGTGAAGAAACACAGCTCAGGTAAAGCATATGATTTATAGATAACTGGGCTTTAGTCAGTAAGTTGGTTTTTGCCTCTGGAGCAGAAATAGAAATCTGCATGCAATGGGATAGAGTTGTTGATAGAGACAGGAGTAATTTAAATCTGTTTTAAAAGTCCAGGGTCTTACAAAAGCTCCAGGTGCTAAGAATACTTTGGGATCTAAGAAAGGAAGAGATGTCTGTTTTTGTCAGACACTTTGGTCAGATACAGACTTTAGCAACTACTGGGGGAGGGTAAAAGGGTCAGAAAGACTGGGTGAAGATGAGTCCTGGCCCATGTAACACAGCAAAGGTAACTGAGGGATACTAAAACAGCCTAACAGACCAGCTGAGAGCAAAGCCAACCTAGCAAATGCCAAAGCTGTGCTGTGTGAGCAAGAGAGAGGCTGGAGCAAGGAAAGCGGCCCAAGGACCAGACACCTCACCACCAACCACCTGCACAAGGGGGTAAGATCTTCACATCCTGTGAGGTGTCTCATCAGGGAGCTGGAACCGAGCTTTTGGTCCATTCCTGGTCCTCACCCGAGCTGAAAGTTAAGCCTGCATGCATGTGAGCAGCTTCAAAAGGAAATAATTTACCTTAGGCACACAATCAGTGAAGGAATTTCTAACGATTAAAAGAACATCGGAGCTGTGCAGAACTGGCCAAGTCTCCAGATGTTCATGGAGCTTTGTACACTGTGTCTGTGGGGTTTTCCAAATTCCAAAACAATTGCATAAAATGAGTAAGAGACTAGTTTAGGGTCATTTTCAGAGTGGGAAAAGGAAACCCCGTGTTTCAAACCCCCTTTCCTATGAAACACAGATGCTAGTGCTTACAAACTGCGAGCATAACAGATACAAAAAGACATAGAAGAAGAAAAGGAAGGAGCTTGTTGGAGTGACTGGTCCCCTCTGCTCCCAAAACCTCTTTTCTGCAATCCTTCCTGCAACTTTTCAATCATTACAAATCTTTAAAAAGTCTTATGAGTTTAATAACTCTTTTGCAATGCTTCCCCACCACAAGAGAATGCTCATTCTTTCTGCAATGTATTTTTAGGCTGCATAAAACTGGTCCTCTTCTACTTGCAATATTTTCTTGTAATTTATTGAAATTCTAATTTAAAAAAACACAGGCAGCTTTTATTGGTTCAAAGTTTTCATGAATTCCTATGCCTTGTGTTTCACAGACTGGAGTACAATGCAGTAGCCAGACATGCGCGCTACATTCCAATAACATGGTGTCAAACAAAGTATTCAACCAGAAGTCAAAATAATTTAACAAATACCTTCAATCTGACTCAGTCCTTGCCAAACTAGGGCTTGTATGATGAGGGGAAGCTTTCTGGCACACAGTGATTGTGGAAAAAACCCCCTGCTTCCCTACAGTAAATTTGGAAGTGCAGTAGTTTGGAATAGAGTTACAGAGCTCCCACATTGGAATCTACACCTTAGAATCTACTGCAAAATAATGATTTAGGCTAACTTCTGTGTGAGCTGATACCATGTAGACAGGTGAATTCAAGTGAAATCCTTTGCAAATCTAGAGTTTCAGAGCAACCATTGGACGGTACAACCTGTTTACCTGGGAATGAGATTAGAGGAGTGACAAGAGAAGTGATCCCCCAGCAGCCCCCAGGATGCTGCAGGGTGTCCAGCAGGATGTCTCCCAGCTGGGCTTGGCAAGCTGCAACAGGGACCCTGCCCAAGGGCCTCTGTGCTGTGCTACCAGCAAGCTGGGAAATGTTTCTGCTTTTTTTGCCAGAAGCCACTGTCACTGGCCATGGGAAAGTGAGCTGGTGAGAGCGGCTGGTCTCTAGGAGCTGGCCATGTCCAAGGTAGTTGCTTTCTGCCTGAAAACTTCCTTCCACCTTTTCTCTGTGTGATGGGACAGGCAGCCACAGCTCCCACGTAGCTCTAACACGTTCTTGTTTGGCAGAAAGTCCCTCTTGTGTTGGTTTGTCCCAGTGCTAACCTTGACGGCACATCAGTTTCCATGGATGTCTGCGTGAATCTCCAAGACCAGCACAACTCCATTTTGGACATGACCTATCTCAAAGCCACACATCTTTTACCTGTTCTTCTCCTTATTCAGATAAAATATTTTTGACACAAAGGTGAAATTAGAAAGTTTTTCTTTGTGTAGTGTATGTATTCTTAAAATCGCTTTTAGTGGTGTTGTATGTGTTGGCCGTGACATCTTCAAAAATGAGAGTTGCAGACTCATGATTATTTCTACTATCAAGGGCTGGTCTCCCACATCTCTACTCACACGCTCAAGCTCCCAAACCATTACCAGGGTTCTGCCTGTGACAGAAAAGCAGAATAATGTATTTGCTTTCTTTATGGCTGTGACTTATTTTTTGGTACATTTCTTTCTGCAATATGAAAGAAATACACCATTATCTGCAAGATTTGGTTTTCCTTTGCTGCATTTCTTGGGCTGCTAGTTACTACAGGGTCAGTGTAAAATTATGAACAAGATATGTCTGTAAAACCTGAACACTTTAAATGTGCTTTGCAGAAATGTACAGGACTGGAAAACTATATAAAGGAGGGCTATTTTCATTTGCAGTGATGTCTCAGTGAGTGGTTGTTGCAAGATGCGTTTAGCAAAGGAACACGGATAAGGCTGAGGAGAGCTCGTACACAAGTTTGCCGCACATTTACCTAAGGGCTGCCTGTCCGCAGTAGAACCCTGCAGGTACGTATTCTTCAACCACCTCGGGCAGCACCTGTGGCCGGATGGCGGAGCTTTGCACGGCTGTGCGCTGCCGGGCACGGGAGCCCAGCCACCCCCAGGCCGGGGCGCGCCTCCGCTCCCCTTCCAGCGCCCGCGCTCCTTTCACTCCGCATTCCAACGCGGATTTCCGCTCCCCGAGGAGCCGGACACGCGTCCCCAGGGCCCCGGGGCCGACGTACCGGGGCCAGCAGCAGGACGGGACGGGACGGGAGCGGAGAGGAGCCGGGGGGCGCTGCCCGCAGTCCGGCCAGGGCGGGGCGGGGGCGCGGCGGAGCGCGGCGCAGGGAGCGGCGAGCCCCGGCTCCGCCTCTGCTCCTGCCCCGCCTGGACGGGACGGGGCGGCCCCGGGCCGGAGCGTGCGGCGGCGGCGGGAGCTTTCCTTGTCCTCCTGCTGCCTGCCGGCTCCCCGCGGCGGCTATGCGCTGCCGGGACCGCCCGGCCGAGCGGCGCTGAGGGGCGGGCGGACAAAGGCTGCGGGCTGGTGCCGGCGCTGGGGCGCGATGGAGCGGCGCGGCGGCTGAGGCGGCTCGGTGGGGCGAGCCGAGCCGAGCCGGGCCGGGCCGGGCCGGACGAGAGCGGCACATGGTGCGCGGCTGGTGCCCGGCGCTGCGCACCCGCGGGCGGGCCGAGGGGCCACCATGGACAACTTCTTGGCGGAGGTGAGCGCGGGCCGGTGGGATCCTCCTCCTTCTGCTCCAACGTGGGGTGACTTTTGTGGGGCAGGATATCGGCAGCAGAGCGGCGGGAGGCTCACGGAAAGTGCTCGTTCCCTCGAAGAGTTCGGTTTGCAGGGTGTTCACAGGAGCAGCGCCCGGGGAGCGGGAGGCAGGCGGAGAGAGGGAGCTGCGCCCCCAAATTCCCGCCTCTGCGGCTGTGGCCGGGGCGGAACTCGGAGCCGCCGAGCTGGAGCGGAGCTGCCGCGGGCTGCCCCAGCCGAGCGGGCGCTCGGCGCTGGCTGGGGCTCATCAGAGCGGCGGGGATGGAGGCTCCGGTGCCGCGGCTCTGCCCCAGCCCTGCGCCCACCGGCGGCACCGACCCCGCCGCGGGCACCCCGCGGGACGCCCCGTGCGGAGCCTGCCCCGCTCCCCGCTGCGGGCAGCCTGTGAAACCGTGCCTGGGTGGGAGTGGGGATTCCCTCCCCGGGGGTGCCCTGTGCGAAAGCCGGGTGCGCGCTTTGTCCGCCTTGCACGGCACGAGAGGCTTCAGACGATGGAGGTTTCAGAGGCAGGGCTGCCGTTGGGCACTCTTTTTAAAAGGTTTGTTTATTGAATGCATGTTATTAAGTACAGATGAAATCTTTTATACAAAATGCAAAGGAAGGAGGCTGAAGTCCTAAAAGTCGTTTGAGCTTTACCGCTGTCTTGTGGATCTTGGCAACTTCAGTATGTCGGGTGAAGAAATCAAATCAAAGGTGCTTTGCTACTACTCGGGATATTTGATAAAACTCAGAAGAACCTAGATCCTCTTCTGGTCCAAGCTAGTTGAATTTTGTCAAACAATATTTTATTGGATCAGTTTATCCCGCCTGGTGTCGACTCAGCCTTGTGAACATAAAGCGTGCAGGATCAATGTCTGCTCTGTGTATGTTGTGCCTGTAGTTTGCTGGCAAAGCCTGTGACTGGGTTGTGACTTCTGGTGCCTGCCTGCACGCTTGCTTTAATTGCACCTCTTGCCGAAGCAGTTACTGTCAGGGTTGTAAATACAGGCCAGGCATCTGTTTTACAGGGCTGTGATTAATCTGCAAAACTGTCCTTTGCCCTCACAAAACAACGTCCCTCGTGTTCCTGGTGCTGCTGTTGATGCTTCCACAAGAAAAATAGGTGATCTGTTTACCAAAATAGTAATTAGTCAAATAAAAGAAGGTCATACACTTTATTGCTTGTTGGCTTTTCATTTGTCAGACAACAAAAGTTCTGTCAAGTGCAATAAGAAGGAAGAAATGCAGGATTAGCTTTGATGAAGTCTGAGTTAAGTAGTAATACTGCTTTTTTTTTTTTTTTCCTTTAGAGGATGTAGCTCTCACCATTCAAAAGCTTGTAAGCCATGAGCAATATGGTAGTGTTAACCTAGCCTTGCAAAATTGGTCTGAAGAGTCATCCGCCCCAACACAAACTACTGCAGTGTGCCCTACATAAAGGTGAAAAAGAGTGTTCTTGGTTTTGACTCCCCTATTAGGCAAAATTACTTGCTCCAGGGAAAATGCAAGTAAATTTTGCCAGTCTGTGTTAGCATTTCAGCATATATTTATGTTAATCTGTGGTTGCTTCATATGGACTTTGATCTTTCTTAAGAACTTTGACTCCCTTTCAACATGTTGATATTACTTTAAAAGATCAGTAAATATAGCACCTTGACTTTAATCTGCATCCAAAGTCCCACCCACAAGTATAAACATTTTCCTTCCCTCACTCTGGAGCAGAGCATATGTAAATGGAAAATAGGGAGCATGAGGCACAATAGCAGAAATGCACTGAGTTTGACCCAGCTACCACAGAAGAATGTCTGTTGAAGGCACTGGATTGAGCCACTAGGTAATTTAATTTGTGCGAGGCAGACATCCTGCAGCTGCTCTTTACAAAAATATTTGCTGACTTATCTAAGGGAATTACTGTACTGTTAAAATAAGTTATAGTGTGAGGAAGAAGGAGGAGGTTGGATGAAAGGCACAGGTGAAAAGCCCAATCTGCTCTGCTCTTCTTTGTCAGTGATGTAAGCATGCTGATATGATTATATTTTGGAGAAAAGCTGATAGTGGAAAAGATAAATACTGGCACTTCAGAGGGGTCGTTCCTCAGCATTACCAAGAAGCTCCTGTTCTCCACACTGGAGGCAGAAGCGTCTTCAGTGTGGTTGTTGCAGAAAATATTATATAAATTAAAGATGTTAATAGGAAAAAACCAAAATCCTGCATTATTATTTCTCCCATGTTTTTCCATAGCTAAATGCTAACTATAACATGCCTCAGTGTAGGGTGATGCTTACTGGAAAAAAATGAGGCAACTGAGTGAGACACCTTCAGAGAGCAGGAGGTGCATCACACAGGAGGTACTCCTGTTGGGACTTGCTCTCTTAAGTGAGGTGTGGGATAATGCCAGGCTCCTGCCAATCATCTGACACTGCCATCATTTGTCACTTAGCAGCTCTTTGTCTTCTCCATCTTGCTGCCCAGTTTCCTTTCTTTACTCTTTCTTAGTATTCTTAGCTTTTATTTTTGAAGGACAACAAGTGGTTGTACTTGTCTCCTGGGAAGCCTGGATTTCCATCCCTGTCCCAATTTTCTAGCTCAGCCAATATAAAAAAACTCCATGTCTCTAAGTAAAAATTAGGCTAGAAAAGTTTGTCCTGTAGCTTACTCCCCAACGTGCTTTAATTGCTGCAAAGTATTAACGTAATAACAAAGCTGCATTCTAAATACAGAGAAAAAGTGTTTTCTGAGGCTTTTTTGAGGGCTGTTGATTGGTTTATGCTACCTTACAGTCTTTGAAGGAAAGTTGGAGGTAGAATTTTAAGGTTTTTTTGTTTGTTTCTCTAATCATATTTGCTTATCTAAAGTATTAAAACCTGTAGAAATCCTGTATGAGTATGTGCAATAGAACCATTTGGCTATGTTGCTTAAAACAGCCTGAAAAAAATTGTTCCCATATGTTTTACGAACAGCCAGAGTGCTCTCAAGGGAACAGGCTCCTGTGGTAGCTGAGGTCAGACTTTTTTCCAATGAGAATGCATCCCTGCTAAAAGGGGATGTATGCCATAAGGGAAGGAAGAAAGTAATTTCTAGATGAGGCAGAAGACAAGGAGAGGGGAGCTTAAACTGCCCCTTCAGCATCTAAAGTTCCCAAGCAGGGCTTATCAGGACAGCAGGGCAAGAGGATGCAGAAGTCAGGTTTATCTCCTTCCTCTTACACCATAGTCACTTTGACTGATACATAAGGGATGTTGCACTGAACCGTGGTTGCTGTCCTTGTCACAGAAGAAGTGTGGCATTGGCTGACCCAGTGGAGGTCAGAAAGGGCTTGAGGTTGGAGGAACTTCTGTAGGTCATCTTGTCCAAACCTGCCCTCCAAGCTGGTGCTCAGCTCCTGGGGAACTAACTTGCAGCACGGTGTACATAGTGGTGGCTGCAGGGATTGTTTGGATTTAGCAGTTGCCAGCCTTAGAGGATTCCCCCCTGCCCTTGCAACTGTGGAAATTGAGGAGAAGGGAAGAGAACAACTGTGTGTTCTGCCTTCTGTGTAGCATGTAGATGATGGGTAGATGGTGTTCAAGATCACTATAAAAGCATCACCATCATAGAGGTCCTCCTGATATTTCTCCAACACTGTGCAGGAGTTTGTTTGGAACAGCGGGGTACCCTCCCCGTCTCCTTTGAGGCACAGCAGATACTCTGTGTCTACCATGCTTTTATTTGTAACATTACCCCTGGTGCCTTGGGTTCAGAATGGTTTCCTTCATTTCTGCTCTCCACAGTTGCACATACTTGACTGCGTACCCTGTTTTAAGGAGAGGGCTCCCAGCATATATTCTGAGGGAGCAAGTGTTGAGCCTCCCTCTGTGGGAAGAATAATCAAAAATTTAGCCTTCAGGAAGCTGTTAGAGGAGGTATCTGCTTGAACCTGGAAGCTCTTAATTCAGTTACACAGCTTGCAGCAAGCTTTTCCTTGATGCTCCCTTGTTACAACATTTGGCAGATCACAGCCTCACAGCACTGAGTCCTTTGAGGGATTAATTATCTGCAGACAGGTGGCCTTGGCACCACCAAGGTTATTGACCTAAAGAGAAAACCTGGTGAGGCAAATAATATACATCGATATACATGATTCTGACTGTGCTGTGCAGCACAGTGTATGTGTTTGGAGTGACCTTTCAAGTCTCCCCAGTTTTCATTTACAAGTGTTTTGATGATAACTCAAGCATGGGTCTGATGTTCCAGCTTTGGGTATTGGCTTTACTGTCTAAAGGACAGCAAAGTTGCCCTTCAGACTGGGGCAAAACCATCATCCTGTGAGTGATGGCATTAAGGTGTTTCTGGAGACCTGAGTGCCAAAGCCATGCCAAGCAGAAACAGTGGCTCTTTTGGCTGTTGACATTGGCTGTGCTCTCTGAATTTTCTGAGCTGTGACATCTCATATTTAGGTTTTTTTGAAAGCTGATGGTTGTTTTGTCTACAGTTACTTTTAGGTTAATTAGAGAGCACTGTGTTTTGAATAGAAGATGTTTCAAGGGGTCTTACCACTACCTTGTCAAGTCAGAAAGATAAAGTGTTTTTCAGGTTTATTTCTCCAAGCTGGAAATCACATTCAGCTCATCAAAATCATGTAATGGTTACTGCCCATTAGTGATACTTCACATGTGCCTTTCATAAGACAAATTTGTGCAAGTGAAACATTGTCGTCGCTGGGCTGGAGCCTAGCAACCCTGCTGGCAGTGCACATATTGTAAAATGGCACAAGAATTCTCTTAAAGCTGCAAAATACGTAAGTTTTGAAGTTGGCAGTGGAGGCTCTACATTCTGCAGGGTCTGCTTGTGGTTTTTTTTGCTATGTTCAGTCAGTCTCCAACCAAAGAAAAGCTGTGAAACCCACCATTACAGAAGACTTGGCTGCTTCTCAGTCTGGGCTTTTTTTTTACATTCTGGTGACACCTCACTGAAATGTTACCTTTTTTTTCTCGTCTTTTCCTTAATTGTATGTTTGTGTTAACACTTTTGGTGTAAGCTGTTTTGCTCTAACAAGATGTTCTTCTTTATACATGTTTTCATTCAGTGAGTACAGTATATGGGTGATATTGATGGTTGTGAGGCTCTTCAGGCTTTTTTTTTTTTGTTCCAGAGCTTTCACACAGCCTGCTGGCTGGCAAAAGGGAATAGTGTTTGAAAGTATGGCTAGTCCCAATTATTTTTGAGGCCAAGTGGCATGGGCTTTTATCAGAAATGTCCCACATTTTTTTCCATGATTCTGTGATGGCCAGAGAGGACCACTTTGGGGGAGAGAGGGAAGCAAAAAGGAAAGGTAACTTGAGCTTTCAGTGTCCTGTGGGGAGTTCAGTGCACTGGTCCAATGATTAACCTGAGAAACCCTGCAACCTTTCAGTGCTCTTGTTGCCTTAGTGCCTCAAAAGGTAGAAGGAAAAGTTTGAGGCCCCTTAATTATGCATGGTTGTACCGCAATGGGTACAAATGCTCTGGTGATTTCAGCTGAGTCTTCATTTTCAGCATGGTAGGACCAATACAGTATCATGAATCTGTTTTTTGACTTTAGAAAATAGCTGAAGAAAAGCTGTAGGTCCTGACTCTGTGTACTGGAGCATATATATGGATATCTATATACAGTGTCACTGTGCTAACCAACCCCTAGCAAGTGAATAATGTTCCTCCTTCTTTTTTTCTTTCAATATGGATTGTGGGTTAATATTGGTGGTACTTTTAAAAAAAATCCTCTTGGACTGGTGCAGACCCATTGGAAGCTGCAGCAGGCTCCAGCCAAGAGCAGGAGCAGCAGCTCCACCCCTGGAGCGTCTGGCATTGACTGCAGTGCAGTGGCAGTTCTGAAGGGAAGCGTGTCCTCTGGGTAGTTTGATCTCACCAACCTTTTTGGCTGCAGGGCCAGTATTTTTCCTTAGTGAATCACCATCTCCAGATGTGGTCAGAGCCAGGAACATAGTTTTGGGTGGAGTACGGGTAGAAGGGCAGGAGGTAAAAGTCACTCTGAATTATGACTTTTGCTGAGAGGGCAAAAAAAAATAATTATCAGCCTTAAGTCACTAATTGGGACAACTTTACAAGTTTTGTGATGTGACCTCAAAACTTGCTAGATTGATTATGACTTCAGGCTTGTATCAGAGGGTCATGGCTTAGGCATTCTCGTTTCTCTTGGTTTTTCCTGATATTTATCATTATGTGACATTTTAAACTACTAGTGAGACATAAATGAGGATGATTTGGGGTTGGGACCATAGATAATGTTAAATTACTGGGTTTAGATATTATTGGTTCAAATTTTGCATGGTGGCTTTTTTCTTCTCTTATTATTTAGGATTTTCTAAGGTGTCCTACGTCTGAAATATGAGCATTATCCATTGGCCATGTTTACTATAATGCAACTTTGTTCTGGACAGCCCCCTGATTAAGAAAGGTTAAGTGGATTATCCTTTTCTTAAGAAGTCTGTTAAATAGCTCAAACACTCCATTCTTAGAAAAGCAGAACTTTTCAAAGTTTGGATTCAGAATGGGAACTGATATTGACTATGCTCCAGATCTGTCTTTGTGAAATAAACTATATCCATGCTAAAGAACAAACTACAGCTTTGCTGTATGGAAAATAAGAGCATTATATTGGGAAAATATTTTGGGAAAGATGCATTAGGAGACAAGGAATGAATAAAGATTGCTTGTATTTCTAAAGGTTCCTGTAAGAAGAAGGGGGGATGTTGAGGGAGAATATACTGTCCACTTCTAGACTAATTTCTGCAAAGCCAGTGGTTAATACTGTCATCTCAGGTAGGTTCAAATATCATTCGTGCTTCTTCCTGATATCCTGAGCCAGGACAGCCAATGTAGGGATGTCTGCAAGGTCTTGTTCTGTGGGCATTGTGACTGGATGGACTTTTCATTGCAGACCAGTGACTGAGTGGGGAAGGCTGCTGAGTTGATTCAGCTGTAAATGCGTCATACCCGTGCTTGTTTTACTCATAAATGTAAATACTTGCTCTGTATTTAGCTGCTGTTTTCCTTTGGACCAAGTGACCTTTTTTCAGTCCAGCCTGTGAAAGCCTTTTTATTTGATATAAAACTTAGGGAGTTTGGTTTGGTTTTGGCTTTTTTCATTGGATTCTCAAACACGAGTGATGTTGGAGTACCTTAATAATATATGGGGCTTTTTTTTGTTGAATAGGTTACTAGGAACAGACACAATTTTGGTTCATATCGAAAGCATGGCAGAAACTGGGGTGTGTTTGGTTTTGATGTCCAAAGTTAACATTTCGGTTTTCTGTAGGCTCTTCTGTAGAGGGGTTTAACATAAAATTTCCATATGAGATCTTGTAGTTTTTCCTAGTGTGCAGTTGTGCTTAGGTATTTTTTCACCAAGAGGTAGCCACAGTCAGTAACTGGAAAAAAAAACAAGGCTCACTTCAGCCCTTTTAAGGCTTTGAGGAAAATTCTGCAGTTTACCCTGGTGCATGGAAGGAAGTCTTCAAAAGTGAAAGGCGCTGGTCACTTGGAGGGTTTGCTAAACTTGCATTGAAAATTCAGATGCAATACATCTTAAGCTGGATTTCTTATGTGTTTCAATGACTCTGTCCCCAGTGGGTAAATGTAAGCATATTGGAGCAGAGCCTAAATATGGGAGTCAGTGTAATTTTTTTTACTCGTTCTAGAATTAATGGCATACTGCAGGAAAAATTTCTAGAGGATAGACTTTAGTCCTGTACAATCCAGTGTCCTGCCAGACTTTAGAGTTGAATAGGCTTCCTGTATTTGTATGTTAATACATTATAGCAGATACATACATAGTTTCAGTGGGGCATATTGCCTGATTTATGGTATCAGACTTTCTTTTCTTTCAGAGTATGTTGTCTTCATCTTGCAGCAAGCCTAGGCTTTTGACTTAATGTTAAGCTAATGTGAATGTTCAAGAAATCAACGTTCTTTTAAGTCCATCTCTTAGATAGATTAAATGTTTCTATGATATTTTTGGTTTGTTCCAAATGAGGGAAGGAGGAGGAAAGAGAGGGTAGCTCAGCAGCAGATCTCAGGGACCAAGCTGTGCCTTCACACGGGATCTTGGCTGGTGACATGCACAAGGTGAAGGGCTGTGTTGGAGGACTCAGGAAGTAAAAGATTAGCTGCCCTTTGATGTATTAGTATTTCCTTTTCCTATATATTCTTGGGAAACTATTCATAATCATTTATTATAGGTCAGTAGTACAAGAGTGTGTTAATACAAGTCTCTTTTGTTTTGGAGAATGCCCTTAAGGGCATTGCTGTAAGGACATCTTAGCAGAGGAAAATGTTTGGTCGTTGCTTTTTCCCCTGGGGGGGCAAAACTATATTCCTACTCTGAGCAGGTTTACCAGAGGGCATTTTATCGTGGCACATCTGCCTCTGTTCTGGGGCTGTCATTAAAAGTATTGAGGGTCTTCTGGTTGTGTTCTCTCTTCTTAACTTCTTGGCATGGTAATGCTGGCAGAGTGGCACCCTGCTGCCCAAGTCTGCTAGCATGGCTTCAAAGTCAGGATTGATTGTGGTGCCTGTAGCACAGCCTCAGGTGGAGAGAGACCTGAGGCTCAAGGGCTGCTGAGTACCATCTGTCAGCTGGAATTGCAAAGCGGAGTATTACTGAAGGTTGTCATCAGAGTTAACACCCCAAATCCCTTGGCCCTCTTTCTCTTACAGACTTTCAGAAGGCTTTAGAAAACTACTTTTGATGAACTTTCCAGCATCTGGAGAAAACATTTCTGTAGTTCTTGAAATGATTGTGAACTCTGAAAGCAGTGCTACTGGCAAAGCCTTGTGTGGTTTTGGTGTTGTGTGCTGCATGTGCCTGTTGATCTTGCTGAGAGAAATGCAGGATTTCTCTGAAAGGTTCTCACGCCTTCTCTTTTGCATTCAGCCAAACTGGCCCTGGGTTTGGGGACAGGAGATAAGAGAAGTTTATTCCTTGTT
The DNA here is from genome assembly GCF_009819885.2 of Catharus ustulatus. Lineage (NCBI taxonomy): Eukaryota > Metazoa > Chordata > Aves > Passeriformes > Turdidae > Catharus > Catharus ustulatus. Next base: position 82,630,772 of record NC_046221.1, read on the forward strand.
TTAAAAAAGTATAGATGTTTATAGCATCATCGGAAATGGATTATTTGTCCTTATTTTAGTGGCTGTTGTTTAGAGTGACATTAAAATGTTTTCTCAGATTAAGTTAAATATATTTGTTAAGAGAATGGGATTGTTTTTCTTATGAAGTTGTTTATCTTGAGGAGAAGTCAAATCCTTTTGTTTAATGTACGCATCTCATTACAGGGCCAGTGGACATCATTTCTATTTGACCATTTTAGTGGATCAAACCCAGCTTTGTGTGTTGGTTAGGTTATATTTTTGTTTCAGAAAGGAGCCAAGTTGGCGGGACACAAGTCACGTCGGGAGTCACACTGGAGTTCACGTGAGGACAGGGAGTAGATGCTCATTCTGTAGGTCAGACTTGTTGCTTTGTTGGTTGTCTTCTTGGATCCCTTCCCCTTATTAAATATAGACTGGGTTTGTGATTAGGGTTTATCCCCTCATTACAGCTTTCTGGTGATGGGTACGATGAATAGGTTTGTTTGGTGTGTCCAATCAATTAGTATATTCCCCAGAAGAAAATAAGAGCAGCGTTTACAGCAGGGCTTTGAAGGGTGGCATTTCCTGCTGCCTTTCAGACAGTGTACCAGGAGGAGTGTCCCATGAAGTGAGCTCTTTGTTCTTGAAACTCCACTCGAATTCTGCCGTGTGATACTTGATAAGCTATTTCAAGGAATTAACATATACAGCGAATCTATGCTAGAAAATGTAATTTGTGCAGCAGCCCCTTTTTTTCCTCCTTGCAGTAACATTTTCTGATAATTTGGACACCAAATTTGAGAAGTTTTAACAGATGATAGATGGGATTTTGGCATTTTCACAGCACTTAAGGCAAAAGGCTGATTCTCTGTTTTCTGTTAGTTTTAAGAGTCCCTACTCCCAATTTCTGTTCCTGTCACACCATTTCTGCCGTCATTTTGCGTTGGTGATCCAGTACCTTAAATGACTAGGACCCTGATGCAGTAGTTAATACCCCAGATTTCTTTTGTGCAGTAGCCCATGAATAAACTTAATGACAATGTGATGAAATAGTTATATTAAACTTTTACTGTGTAGTTACACCTTTGTCATCTTTGTACCTGGTCAAAAAATGGTATGTAAATCTGTGCATTTTCTTATGAGCATCCACTCATCCTTTGCTGGTGGCTTGTTCTTAGCAGTCCTTACTGAGTCTGAAAGGGAAAACACTGAGTCATGGAATCCTTCAGACAGGGATTCAGTAGTTACTGTGATCCAGGTGCTTCTGGACTCAGGCAAATAAAGGCTCTAACTCTGAATTTTGATTTCTTGAACTTGTGTGCCACTTACAGAAACACCTCTTTATATTGACTGGAAACATTTGATTTGAAAAGTGCACAATCGTTTTATGCAGTCAGAGAGGCCACAAAAGCTTTGCTGTTTTCCTGGGAGTTTTTTTTCTTTTCCTGCTGGAAGGCATCAGAGATTTTTGGTAGGCAATATGAGCTGTGACTGCCCAAGAGCACAGGGCTGTCTCCCACTCTGCGTGTAGACATTAGGCAAGAAGAGTGGCTGCACATAAACCAATGGCTAAGTTGAAGGGACAAGAAAGGCTTAAGGCAGCAAAGGCCCAGACACCTGCAGCAACAGATCATGGGTCACATTGATGCTGGGATGGCCCCAGGGACTCCTGGGGAGGTGAAGGCAAGGAGCTAGCATCAGGATCTGAGCAGGAGCAGGTACTTTATGTTTTTTTGCTTTGTAGTTCCTTTCAGATTTGTAAAATAATCTTCTGTTGCTGTCCTCTAACCAGATGGAGTTTTGTAGCTGTAGGTTTTGAGTGTGTATTTGCTGGTTGGGTCTTTGGTATTAGAGAATCATAGAATATCCTAAATTGGAAGAGACTGGCAAGAATCACTGAAGTCCAGCTCCTAGCCCTGCACAAGCCACCCCAAGAATCACACACCATGTGCCTGAAAGCATTGTCCAAATGCTTCTTGATCTGTGTCAGGTTTTGTGGTGCCCCAGTGCCCAAACACCCTCTGGGTGAAGAACTTCCTGATACCCAACCTAGACCTCCCCGACACAGTTCCACCTCATTCCCTTGGCTTCTGTCACTGCACACCAGAGAGCAGAGTCTGCCCCTCTGCTTTCCCTCAGAGGGAAGTTGTAGATAGTGGTAAGGTCTCTCCTTACTCTTCTCCAGGCTGAACAGACCAAGTTACCTCAGCTGCTCCTCATACAGCTTCCCCTCCAGATTCTTCACCATCTTTGTGGCGCTCCTTTAGATGCTCCTTAATGGCTTTATACCTTGTATAGTGTCACCCAGAACTGTCCCAGCTCAGAGCAGAGCATGACAATCCCCTCCCTTGCCCAGCTGTGATGCTGTGCCTGATGTCCCCCCGGACAGGGTTGGCTCTCCTGGCTGCCAGGGCACTGCTGACTCAGGGTCAATTTGCCATGGACCAGGGCTCCCAGGTCCCTTTCTGTGGTGCTGTTCTCCAGCCTCTGGTTCCCCAGCCTGCACATACATTCAGGCACATACATTCTGCCCCATCCCAGGTGCAGAATCCAGCACTTTCCCTTGTTGAACTAAATCTGGTTGGCGATTGCCCAGCCCTCTGATTTGTCTAGGTCTCTCTGCAGGGCCTCTCTTCCTGTGAGGGGGTTTAGCAGCTCCTTGCATTATAAGTGCCAAAATTTTGCAAAGTCTTGCATTTTATAGTAGTCTTTTAAAATTTCTTCTTTTTTTTTTAATTGGTATTAAGCAATGATATGCTTCTAGATAGTTTGGTACAGGCATATTGGAGAAATCTGGTTTTTTTTCCTCAAGAAAGCTGCTGTAACATGTTGCAAAAAATAGGACTTGGCATTTGTTAGTAGTGCTTCATGGGTGGCAAAAATTATTTTAATAAAATCTTCCCTTTGTGGTTTTATGAAGTTCCTACTTTTTGTTACCGTGTGATCATCTTTTCCACTCATTTTGTTCCAGACACTCTACCAGAGGAACTAACAGTCAGCAAGTGGCTCTTTCTCTCCAGAAGTCCAGTTGTGGTATTACCAATTGTTTTTCAGGAAGGAGCTACATTTTTATCAGATCTTTGTAATTTTTAGAAAAGGGAAAAAAATCACGAGTTCTCTGTCACTTGGCAAATGCTTTGCTGCTGAGGCTACTGGAGGTAGTCTGTACCTGAGACCATTGGGATGTTTGCTCTTTACATCTTCACTTGTGGAAGGGTCTGAGATCACTGGGAAGTAAGGATGCTCCTTGTGTGTGCTTTGGAAAAGAAAAGGTTGTGTCAGTAAACTGAAAGGTATGACTCTGTAAGGTGCTTTGTGGGTGTGTATATTTATTTAGATTACTGATATTTTATTGTACTCCAGCCGCAATGCTGTGCTATTCCTTCCTTTCCCTATGTACCATTGAAGAGGAAAGGCATGGGGGAAGAGAATACCTTGTACTGTTTGCTGATGTAGATCTAAACAGGATATTTGTGCCTTCTCTTAACCTGTTGTTCCTTGCTAATGCTGATGTTACCTACCGTTCTTGTATATTGCATGTGTTTTGTATCATTTCTTAAATGTAATTAATTTATTTGGCACAGCTCCTGTGCACAGGAGGAAATACATGTCAAGGGATTGCTTCAAGGTTATTTAGAAGCAAAAAGATTTGATTAATTTGTCTATCTTCTCCCTCTTTCTGACCTTTGTAGTTGGAATTAACCGACGCAGTAAAAAAAAAAAAAAAAAGTGTTTGTTTATTTTTCCCAGTGGCCTGGGAAGCTTGTTCACAGCTCAAAAGCCATACTGACCAAGAATAACATAAATGTCTGAATTGCTGAAAACTTAAATTCCCTGATGGAAAGGTGGTTTGTTGAGGGGGAAAAAATAAGGTCAGAAGTAGTAGCCATTAGTGACTATAAATAAAGTTACTCATTTAGGCCCTCAGACGGATAAAAGAGAGAGGTTGTTCCAGTTTTTCATCTTTACCATATGGTAAAAAGTGAGGTATGTCATGCCCTGCTGTTTTTTAGATGGCTTTAAAATAGCTCCACTTGTGCTGTTTTCTGCTCAAAGGTAAGTTTTCAAGCGTACTTGGAAAAGTGACGAAAGCTGTTTGGCCCCAGTCTGAAATAAATACATGAATTTATGAATCATTTCAGTTTTAGTAAGTTGTGTTTCCTGCAGGGCAGTGTCTATTCTGTCAGTACATTTATTGTTCTGATAAAACTCTGAAATTTGTTTTTAACCCATATCTGTGATCATGTGAGTAATATGGAAATGGTGTAGGGAGTAGCTAATGTGTACCCATGGGTAAATTGGCCTTGTCTTTTGAAACATAAAACATGGTTTGCAACCTCGTGAAGTAGCAGACTGATTTTCTTCCTTGGGAACAACAGCCGTGGAAGTGAGGAGGATGCAACAAACCAGCCTGAAGTAGCAATGCATTGAGACTGCCCTGGGGACCCTGGCAGAGTCTGGAAGACTCCAGGGGCTCCCTGCTGAGTTTGGGAACCACTTCAGACAGACGGCTGGTTTTCCTAGGCTCCAGGTGTTGGGATTAACCTTATTCAGAAGGGCACCGAGTGCAGTCTGGGTCTTTCTGTGTCTTTATTGCACTGTGTATAGTGCTAAACCCGCAAATTACACTTTCAGTTTAGAAGTCTTTGTTTAAGAAGCAACTCCCTTTTAATGCTTAGCTGTGTTTTGGCCCAATTAAGTGAAGGATTTTGGGGCTTGCCTGAATAGCTAAATAATAATTAACCTCTCTTTGACTTAGTGGTGCAGAACTAGAACGTTCATCTTCAGAGCTAGATTTCTTCTGCCTTGACGTTGGCTGACCGAGCAGTGACACGTATCATGTCCTCTTTCCCCTTTAATGCCAAGTGTATTTGTAGACATTACATTTGTCGGTTTTCTTTGGAAAGTAATAATAAAGATGAAATGTTCGTGGGCTCAAGTCCAAAGCTTAGCACTGAGTGTCCTACTCGTGGCTCCCAGCTCCCTGTGTGCATTTTGCCCCGCTGCTCTTCTGAGACTGAGGGGGCTGTTATACAGGTCTCTCCTGAGTCGTGGGGGATGCAGGTGAGCAGACTGTTCCCAGTCTGAGTTTTGCTTCTCTTATCAGCAGATGTCGGCAGTTCCCAAATAAGTGGCTGCAATAGTGGTTTCTGACTGGGCAGGAGCAGGAAGTTGCTGGGTAAGCATAGGCTTGTGGGTGGGTAGGTTTAAAGGCACATAAGAGTTTTAGGGTTTTGGTGATCTATAGCTAAGCGATCATGTCTACAGATAACGAACCCAAAACAAGCAGTGGGAGTTAGCGTTGAGGCTTGGGTTTCTAAAATTTGGCACCATAGTACCAGGTTGTGTAAATTTTTCCATGGAAATTTAGCTCCTGATGTTGCTCTACTTAAAATAAGCAAAGACATGTTAATCCCAGGATTGAATATGGGACACAGTTCTACTTCAGTAAGAGCAGAGTCATAATGTATGTGTGAAAATTAAGCATTTTCTGAAATACCTCCTGTTTTTCATTTCTAGCTGAGTGCAAGTCACTTGGCTTCTTACATGTCACAATCCAAGCTTGTGGGAGAATTAATGAACATTTAGGAAAAGATATCCCTAAGTGTGAGAGGTTGAACTAGATGGTCTTTAAAGGTTCCTTCCTACATAAACCAGTCTATGACTGTGAACACTGCATCTATTGTGACTCAGGAAACTCCCAAGTCAATCCACTTAACAGTAACCAGGAAAAAAATTATTAAAATCCAGGAGGTAACTGCTGCCAATATTGGTACAGGTTATACTGAAGTAGCAGTGACCATGGTCCAAGCACAGCTTCTGCAAGTCTGCTGTCACACTCACTGCAGTGCACACTGCAGGACCCCTCTGCATTGCTACTGTGGCTCCCAGGTGGGCAGCAGTGGGGGTACAGCCCAGCGTGGGCTCCACAGCCATGTTCATCCTGTCAGGGATAGGGCAGGGGGCCTCTGCCACAATCATGTCTCTGTGCTCTTCACACAGATGTGGCTTTGTTACCAGATGACTTGTCTAACTTGCCACTGCTTTTTAACCCATCTCAGGATCGTTGTTACATTGATTTGTGCATTGACCGTAGAGCTGCCTCTATTGCAGACATGTTCTTGGAAAAACAGAAATCAGTTTTTTATTTCCACCTAATTTCTTTTAATGAAACCACCAAGCTGTATCCTTACCTATACAGAGCATGGCATGTGTTGAGGGAAGAACATTTACTCCTGGTGCCTTTTGTAGGGAAGATATTCAAAACTGGCCCACAAGATCCAGAGAGGAGATTTTTTTTTGTTTTTTTCTGAAACTGTCCTTAGGAGTCTTTGAAAGACTACAAATACTGCTGCCATACTGGCACTCAGAAGGCCAAATTCAATGATGTTTCCTTAAAATTATTGGAAGGAAGCAGAGCAGTGCATGAATTTGAGAGTTAAGGAGTGGGTGCCATGTAGTTCCTGCCTCTGCCAATGCAACAGAATTGCTTCAGAGCTGGATAGGGGTAATGAGACATCAGCCTTTGTCTTTCAGGCGCCAGATGGTATCTTGAGAGCTGCTGTTAGGAGCAAAAAGCCCCAAGTTGGAAACACAGTGTAGAGAACAGACTTAAAGAAGAATTGGACCTTGCTCTTTCCTCCAAAGAAGCAGGAAGAAGTTGCATCTGCCATTATGATTTACATTATTGTGTAAAGTAGTAACTGTGTTTTACAGGGCAAGCAGTGCTCCACACCTGTGGCAGTATGGTCCACATTACTCAGGCGACTGCCTCTGGAAGAGTAGGTGTGGATGTGAGTGCACTTGGGATGATCCATCACCAGCCCATGCTCTGTCTTGAGTATTCAAGAATCAACTTGCTGGAGAAAATGTCTACTGGAAACTATTTTGTTTTCACAAGAGAAGAACCACTGAATGACTCACATATTTTATTTCTGTACATATGTCCATAAACATTTTAGGCAAAAAATAAATGGGTACAGTTTTATCTGAGGGAAAGACTTGTACAGCATATTAGGCTAAAAATCCCAAACAGACGTTTTGCAAATTTGCTGAAGCTGTGTATTACCTCTGAAAGTTGCATATGTTTGAGGTGGGTCTTAATGGGATCTGGAGGAATGAAAGTTTCTCTTCGTGCTAGCTATGGGCCTAGATTCTGTAGTTCTCCTGAGCAAATGGGATCTTGCTTATGTGAACATGAGGTGTGGATTTAACTCCTATGAGAAGAGAACGTCATGAAACCATGTGTATATCTGAAAATATACACAGAAGTTCTGAAGGTCACATTTGTGCATAAACAAATACGCTCATGTCTCTGAAGATGAAAGGCAGCTGAAAACGTGACCAAAACAATGTCATGTCAGCGCTCTCTTCAAAAGATTTGTGCTCAGTGATAAACACCCTGCCAGAAGTGACCTGTGCTCATCTTTATGAGTAAGCAGCTAGAATTATGATGAAATTATAGTAATTCCTTCAAAATAAAAACAAGTTGGTGCTTGAAACAACAGTGAAATTGTAGGAGGAGTGGCTCATGCGCATTGGGGGGAAGGTGGCATCATGTGAATGCTGTAATAGGATTTGATTGATTTAAACTGTGTTGCTGCACATGCCAATGTGCTGCAGCCCTCAACAAAAAACTTCATTCTGCTTTTGTCATGGCTGTCCAGTTACTACAGCCTTTCCCCTTTCTAATTGCCCTCCCTGGGAGTTTGCTCCCATGCAAATAAAACCAGATCTACTGCCTGTGCTAAGCCGGGTGCCAAGCTCTGGGTCCCTTGCTTGGAGGAGGAGCAGCAGGCACATAGTCCCTGCGGCTTGCAATATTTTCCACTGCACACGTGAAAATGGTATGGAGCTTTTGAGGACTCAGAATTAATTTCCTTAGAGCTGAGGAAATCTGTGTTCCTGCCTGCAGAACGAAGTATTTCATATGCTGCATCGTGGGTTAGAGGTAGTATGTGCGGTAAGCAGAAAATTATTGCTCCACTTTGAGATGATGATTTATGACTTCTTGGAAAAGAAAACTAGTTATTTTTAGGGCCAAGTCTTTTTGACCAGCCAAGTAAAAGCTTGGAGGAAGCAAATACAGAGCTGGCAGTGTAGGAGCATATTGCTACTGCAACATTTATTTGGACTAAAGTCTAAGCGGCTTTTCGTGTTTCCTACTTCCTAGAGTTCAGGAGTGCTGAAGAGCCACCAGCTGCAACAAAACTGTCTTGTGAGGCTGGGTGTTTTGGTAATCATGAGCAAGATGCTTCTCAGTTGTTTTGCCACAGACATTAGTGGTAACAGACTGTTGTGTTTGGTTTTTGAAGAGTAAAAATACAATTCTGGCTAAAACAGTATGAATAATTAGTAACATGCTTGAAAACATTGAAAATTTTTGAAATTATGTTTTTGAGAGTAATTCTGTAGGGATGAGTACCCCTCCAGGTGACCAAGTTGGAGCAGTTTTCCCAGAGGAGGTCTGGGCTGAAGAAACAATCATTTATTCTTGGGTTTGTGTCACATTCATATCAGCTGAAATCAAGCACATGCTCTTTCTGACTAAGAAGACTTTCCTGAATCCTCTTCTGTTCTACACTAATTAGCTAAAAATGCTTCCCTTTGCACAATTCCATGCTTCATTATTTGTGGGAGAGTTTTTTTTTTAGTAGTGTTTGGGTAATTTTATTTTACCTAAGAGTTCTGAAAAAATCCCAACAAAACAAGACAAAAATCCACCGCCCAAACAGAACAAATACCTATATTTTTTTTGTTGGTTGGTTTGTTGTTTTTTCATTTATTGACAGCCTAGTAATATGAGGAGTGGCTTTCTTATTAGCATGAAAAGTAGTAAAAGATACTGGCTTGGTATAGGCAGAGGAAGGCATTTATATTTGTTTCATACTTGCATTCTTTTGTGCCATAAAAATCTGATTATGAGCATGTACAATTAAATATGTTTTAATAGCACTGTGTGAAACAGTCATGGAAAATTCCCAGTTTGAGCTTCTGCAGACCTGCTATGAAGCCCATTTTCTTTGAGTTTTGTTTTGGTTATTACTTCTGCTTTTAGGGCTTTGGGTTTGTTTGGTTGTTTTTTTTTGTTTTGTTTTGTTCTGTATGTTAATATAAAAATAAGTACCTCTGCAAGCAGGGAAGAATCAGTAATACTGCATTTTGAGTGCTACACTTGCTTTTTAATTTAGGCACACTGATAATTTGACTTGAAATTATTGTGCAGTCAACTTCTTTATAGATAATTTAAAGCATCATCCTTGTGATGGAAAGCTTGCAAAGCCCTCCCAGGTCTCAGACTGGGGAACTGCACCACGCTATGGGAAGCAGATGTTTGTGGAATTGTCTGGGCTGACTTTTACAGAGTAGTTGGTTGATTTAATTCAAAAGTTTACAGAGGAGTTGGTTGATGTAATTCATTGCAAAGTAAAATGAATTTCCATGTAATCATTCATGCTGCTCAGTAGACACACTTTCAGAGGTAACTGCAGAGAAAAGTCATGGTTCCACGGGCTTTTAAGGTCAATGGGGATTGCCTGTGAGGGCCTTCTGTCCAGTGTGTTGACTCATAGCTTCCAGCATACTTTTTGGGTGGCAGGGTGAGGGAGGAAGCTGGGAGATGCAGGGCAGGGATGAGCAAATGTGCTGGAGCAGTTACCTTGTAGGAGAAGGCTATGCTTTTGTCAGACTTAAAGTTGCTGTATGATCTGTGTGTATTGTCTGTCTGTTGCCTGACAGTAGTATCTCTCTACAAATACCTGTAAGGAGGTGGTAGCCAGGTGAGGTTGGTCTCTTCTCACAAGTAACAAATGATGGGACAAGAGGAAACAGCCTCCAGTTGCACCAGGAAAGGTCTAGATTGGATATGAACAAATCTTTTTTCACCGACAGCGTAGTCAAGCTTTGGACCCCCAGTCATCTTCGTGGCCTTTCTTTATCTCATGTATCTCTGCTCAAAGCAGCTGTGTTTTTGCCAGCCCATCCTCTGGTCTTGCATCAGTTTTTCTAATATGGGGAAGCACAGCTTTCCACAGCTGGCACTGCAGGCTCTTCCAGGCTGAGGAAAACGTGACTGTCAGTCACAGCTGGCAGGTGTTTGTGTGAAGGGAACAGGATCTCCTCCATGGTTGAGTTTGGCATCTCGACCCAAGTAGGTCAGTTAGTAAAGAGTGTGATCTTATTTCAGACCTGATCCTGCAGAAACAGGGGGGAAAAATTTTTGCCTCTCTGCTGCAGTATTGCTTCACTGCTTGCTTGAGCTAGTCCCCTTGGCTAATGGGAAGGGCCTAGGTGCAAGAGGTTCCCACCGTGATATATGAATGGTGCATCTCTGGGAGATTACAGTGTATTGTCAAAATAATTTGGCTGAGGAGGTCCATTGCCTGCTGACATGTAGCATGTAACTATTCAATCCTAGTTTAATGATGCTTTTGTGCACTGGATGTAGTGAACTAGAGGAGAGTCTGAACCCAGATATATTTCCTTAATCCTGGTTCTCTCTGAGATAAATGCCTATTTTGTCAGGGGGTAATGCTTTAAATAATTTCTGTTTGATTAAGCGCTTCTAATTTCTTTGTGGTTTAGTTTTGGATTAAATTTTCAACAACCTGCTGTACAGTAAAATGCACCTGTGTGCAAAAAAATTACAGACGCAATTGCTCTGGGTTTCTGCATTCCTTCCCCTGCCATGAGTACTAGATTGAGGTAGTAATTTTACGTTTTGACAATTACCAGCTCTTTTAAGCACACATGGAAGGAAGAAAGAAAAAAAAAATTGAATACCAGAGTCATACAGTAGATGTCTGTCCTTGTCACAGAAACAAGGATGCAGAATGGGAATGCGTCACGTCTCTAGGTGTGCCTGCAAATGAGGAAACGGGACACACCTTTCTGTTGAAAGGTGGAGTGCAGATTTTAAGCTTCCTTGAAAAGGTGCTGCAAGCCATGAGGAAAGATGTGTCACTGCACATCCAAGGAACCTGTGAGCTGCTTTGTATGACTGCCTTGGGGGTTTGTCTATAGATGTGAGATGGAACAATATGCAATTGCAGGGTTCTGTGCAGCATATGATGTGCAAGTGTCTATGGAAGAGAGAAGGTTTGCTCATGTAAAATACATTCTCTTTTTCTGTTTCCTACTAAGGGTACTCCCTTCTGTAGTGAATGAACTTCAAAGGAGTAAATTCTTTTAATGTAACATGTAGGAAAAATGCCAATAAAAGCAATAATGATTTGCAATAATGACTCTGCTGACTTGCCCTGTAAATGTTTCATTTTATAGTTGCACAACTGCAGAAGAATCTAAACAGATACCCTAATAAGGGTAGCATTACTCCAAGGAAATGGATCTGGTCAGGGAGAAGTGGAGTAAGCAAAAAAGCAGGAGATTGCTTTTCAGAGAGTTGTGACCTTGGGCAGCTGAATACAATGGATGCAGTGTTCAGGCTGTCTCTTTACCTTGCAACTGCTGCATACCATTGGTATTCATCAGCAGTGGCCAGGCTCTGCAGTGGGGATCATTGCAAAGTATCACCTGGTTTCTGAGAGAAGTTTGAAGTTGATAAAATGCAGAAGTGTTCAAAGTGCATATAGAAACAATGTCTTTTATCTGAACTTCATGGATTTCGGACTTAGCCACTGTATAAACTTTATTGGTAAATCTTCCTTCAATGTGGATCCCAAATTCTCCTTTATACTAAGTTGCACCTTCTGCCTGTATTACAGTGGTGTGAAATGCCACCTGTGCAGCCTGCCCTGGTGTCACCTTACCTCTGGGAAAGTGGAGATTAGCCCTGATTGACAGTCTTCTGCTCATACTGTGCAACAGCTGAGAAGGAGACTGGGCTGGGATTAAATTTCTCTTCTACTACTGCCAACTAATTTTCCTTGTCTTTTGCAGTGTGACATATTCTCTTCATATTTCTTGAGAAAATTGAAAAACATTGAAAGACAACATTGATCAAATCTTACATTTTTTACGTCTTTGTTCATGGCTGAGTTTTAAGATTTGTTGGGAGTCTTTTCTGAGTTCCTGACTTGAGAAGCAGGAGAAGAAGGTAATCATTGGAGAAGGAAAGAATGGGAAGAGCTAGCAGTTCTGTCTGCTTTGGGCCCAAGAGAAGTGGACACCAAGGTCTCAGGGAGTGTTTCCTCCCAGGCACCCCAAAATATTGATCAGGGTATGTAGGACAAAAAAAAAATTACAGTAACTTCACGATTACAAGCTGCACCTAATTATAAACCACATGTCCGGGTGTCGGCAACATTTCGTTCTTTGTCCATATATAAGCCGCACCAGATTATTAGCTGCACTTTCGTTCGCAGCGAGGATCCCCATGCAAATTTCACAAAGTTGCCAATTAGTAACAGAATCGTGGGATCACGGAATTTACTGGCTCGGCTCGGGGCCATGTGGGCTCAGCCTGCTTGGGGCTACCGACAGGGCCGAGTGAGCTGGCTCGGCGCTGCTGCTCAGCGGGGCTGCTAGGGGCCGGCCGCCACTGCCGGCTCACTCGCCCCCGCCTGCACTGCCAGCACCGGGCGGGCTGGCCCTGGCTTGGCGCTGCTGGTCCCACTGCTGCCGTGTTCGCCCCCCCCAACCTGGGGGCCGGTGCTGCTGGCCCTGCCCCTACTGGGCGGGCTGACTCTGGCCCGGCACTGCTGGTCCTGCCACTGCTGCGTTCGCTCTGCCCAACCCCCACCACGTCCGCTTCCCCCAGCCTAGGGCTGCCCACTCGGCCCCCGCCGCATTTGCTTCCCCCGGCCTGGGACCTGGCGCTGCTGGCCCCGCAACTGCTGGGTAAGCTGGCCCTGGCTCGGTGCTGCCGGTCCCACCACCGCTGCATTCGCGCCCCTGGGCCCGGCGCTGCCCTGCCAGAGCCAGGTGGGCTTGGCTCGGCTCCGGGCTGCTGCCGGCTCACATTTCCAGTTGGCAAATTTCAGAACTTTTTTTCGCATATTAGCCGCTCCGGATTACAAACCGCACTTCTGGGTTCGGACCAAAACTTTAGTCAAAATGGTGCAGCTTATAATCGTGAAATTACTGTATATAGGAAAGTATATCTTCAGGATTGTGGACAGATGCAATAATTTCAGAGAGTCCTCTTAGTATCCTTTATTCAGATGCTGGAAATGTGAATTAATTCTGAAACAAATGGAAAATGGAATAAACTTTTTTTTTTCCCAGTGTGTGTAGACTTGTGTTTCTCTTCACAGGTGTGCTGGGAAGTCTGACGGTCACTTTTCAACTCTTTTCCCGCCACTCTCCCTCTTCTGAAAATAGAGAAAATCTATTTAAACAGTTACCCAGATTACTCTTTTACTTAGGTACTTAGTTCTGTTCTGTTGACTAAAGCTCCCATAATTCTCCAGCAAAGAATCTTTCCCTTTTTTGTGTTGAAGTACAATGCCCGTTAGCATGTTATGAATGCTTTCATGCATGAATGCTGGGATTGTTGCCTGCTTGCTTTTGTTTTTTAAGATGTGCATTTCATTGCTGCATGCAAGGCAGTGAGCTTCAGAAGGTCAGAGGGCAAAAGGCATCAGATATTCCATGCCATAAAAAGTGCACATGTCCTTGTGAGTTACAAAAACCTTTCTCACAGTGAGGCTGGTCATGCATACTCTGTGTGAGGAGCCAGACTGAGCTCAGGCAGTGCTCAGCAAGCACAGCAATGTACCTCTGCATTCCCCACGCTCCCTGTATGCATCTGTTGTGCTTACCAGCCTTTCTGCCTCGGGTGCATGGGAATAAGCCAGTGCTCTGCTCTCTAATGATAAAGTGTGCCATTACATTTTGCTTAATTGGTTGTGTTTTCATCAGGTGATCTCCAGACAGGCAATTTGGAGTTACTCAGTGATTATTGTGGTTTGCAGTGTACAAATTAGTGTGGGAAGTTGCTAACATTAGCCTTCCAATTTAGGACTTTAGTGGCAGTGTCAACTCTTTCAGCATTCATTCGAATTGCAAAAGGCAAGGAGGGAGAGCATGGGAGGACATTGTGTTGCCTGCCATTTGCTGGGACACCCATGCCCTGGCAATGGTGTTACCCCATTTTTCCAAACCTGCTTCTAGAAGCCAGGCAGCACAGATGGGCTTCAGACATAGAGGAGTATGACTCCCCTCCTCCTTACCACCTGGATTTTTAATATTTTTATTTATTTAATTTTTAAGGATTATTAGGTCCTGGGAATGTAGTACTGGTTCCCCACCACCTCAAGTTGTTCCATAAGCTATGTTGGACCCATTCTGAAAGCCTGATAACATCTGCCCAAAGCTTGATAATGTCTGCCCAAGCTTTTCAAGTGTGCCTCAGTGCTGCTGCTACCCACTTGCTGCAGGCCAGAAATCCATGTTTTTTGGGCCAGATGCAGACATGATGTGTTTAATCTTCAGCAGGCTTCCCTGGGCTCCCGTTCCTGCCTTTGAGCTGTGGTGTGCTGCCCTGTGCCCACCCTGAGGGACCACATGTGTGGAGCAGGCTGCTGGGCTGCCCAAGTGTCTTATCTGTTGGAGCTGGTGCTGTGAAGAGGTGCTTGTCTCAAATCCAGGGTATTGCCCCTGAGTTTTAGCAGAGCATATAAACAGGATGGAGCAGGGGCTGCAGATGTGTCACTGTGGCTCGTGGGAGTGGAGAACCTGAGCTCCAAATGTCTGAGCAGCCCAAACGTCTCAACTGCTTGTGGTCAAAGTGTAGTTGGGATTCGTTCCTCAGTGAGGGGTCAGACCAGTCAGGTGGGCTTCAGAAAGGGAAGGCTGAAATGCTTATTGAAAAGGCTACTGTACAGGTGCAACAGCACATTCTACAGTAATTTTACAACTATAAGGTGCACCCTTTTGACTAAAATTTTGATTGAAAACTGAAAGTGCGCCTTATAATCTGCTGTGCCTTATATATGGACAAAGTTTGGAAATTTGCTGACAAGTCAGAAGTGCGAGCCAGGAGAGCCACGAGCTGTGCAAAGCTGCGTGCTGTGCTGAGCCAAGCCACGCAGAGCTGCGCAGAGCCACGCGCCAAGCCGAACCACGTGGTGCTGCGAGCTGTGCCGCGCGGAGCCACGCAGAGCCACAAGAGCTGCGTCAACCGCAAGAGCCGTGCCAACTAGCGCTGGGGGCGGGCGAGAGTGCCGGGGCCCGTGGCACGGGGAGGGCGCCTGAGGCTGCGTTTAAAGGCTATGCCAATCTGTGAAAAACGTTTGCAAATTGAGCACCTGCCAGTAAACCCCGGGATTGCAGGATTCTGTTACTAATTGGTTACTTTGTTGCACATGGCTCCTCACTGAAAAAAAAAAAAATGTGCGCCTTATAGTCCAGCGCGCCTTATATATGGACAAAGTTGCGAAATTTGCCGACACCCAGAAGAGCGCCTTATAATCTGGTATGCCTTATAGTTGTGAAATTACTCTAATTTACGTACAGTTTTTCATCTATTTCTCCTTATTTTGTAGATGTTTACCTATATGCAGGGTCCTGTGGACATCATAGGGCAAAGTTATCAAAGAGTTCTGGGTGTTTGTAGGGCAAACCCTATATAGCTTGCCAAAATTTGATTTTAAAAAAGAAAACAAAGAAATAATCCAAACAAACAAACAAAATAACACCAAACCAACAAAAAGGCCCCAAACAAAAAAAAAACCAAACACCACTCCTCCCCCCCAAAAAAAACACCCAAAACCAAAGCATGAACTAGTCAAGTAAATAAATAATTTAGTGTAAAATACATTCTTTTAGTACTTGTGTCCCTGTGGCAAGAGAGAGATATGTAGCAATCCTTTTGTGAAAGCAAAGCTGCCAAGTGAAATGAAGCATACTGAATCATCAATTGTAAATTCAATGTGAGAGGATCAATAAAACTTAGCAACAGAACTTATGACCTGACATTTAAAATTCTGTTTTCAATAATCAGTGTTTCTATTAATAAAAGAGTGAAAGAACTATGATCCGTTATTGTCTTTTCTCACTCCTTTTCACACTTACTTTCTTAGCCTTGGAATGAAGTCTTGCTAAGTCTTATGGCACCAAAGTGTGACATGTATCTCTACAAAATCCTGAGTTTTAATTTCAAGCAAATATGGAGCTTGGAAGAAGAGAGGGGGGAAAATAACCCTAACTACTTACAAAGAATGTGGGCTGGGTGGGTCAGTTTGTTTTTGTCATATGTCTCTGATCTTATACCTGTTTTTTGCAATGATTGAGTCTGGAAATACTTTATTTACTTGCCCACCTCTACTTCAACACATGAAAATTGTTTACCTGTAAACTGATATTTTTGAGCTACAGGGAGACATAAACAAAATACAAAAAATCCCTCTAATGTTTTCAGCCCCGTAAAAGGATCATGAAAACTGCCAATCTGGAATATAAAACTAAAGTGGAACCTTTTGTAGTTTGATGCCAGTAAACTGAGAAGTGAAAGCTGTAGTACTATTGTTGGGAATAATTTTTAAGTGTGCTTGTTACCTTGCACAGTCTGCTGTTTAATATGGATTAGTTTTTTCACACCAGAATCCCATTTGGGTAAAAGTATGCTTTCCTGGAATTGCCTGCTTTTTTGGCATGAGAAGGGGAAAAAAGAAAAAGGCAACACTGAGCTTCGTAGAAGCCAGGAATAGTCCTTACCTTCCTAATGCAATTCCTCCTGCTTGCTTTTAGGTGCAGCACTGGCATTATATCAGTGATGCTTCTTGATGTAAGAAGGCTTTGACTAATACTGCCAGAATAAAATCAGATAACTGACAAAGACTATTCAAAGGTAGAAAATGTATATTGTTCAGAAAGTTCATCTGCTTCGAAAGTTCACAACAGGCTGAATTATTACAAAGCCCCTCTAGACAAGGCATATCCATGCCTGTGTATCAAACCTAACATCTGTAGTAAAACCAGTACTACTGTATAGTTGTTTTGTACTGGATTATCTTCAGAAATTTTCATATCCAGGTATGTGGAGAACGATGTTAAGAACTGAACAGTGCTTGACTAATGAACCTAATGAAGAGTTTAATGTCTCATGAAAGTAAGTGGTAAATGCTTCTCTTCAGAACAAATGTGCCAAAACAAATGTTTTTTTTCTTTTTCTGCCTAATCAGCTTTGAAGTACTCATTTAAGATGTTCCTCCTCAACAAAATTTTTTAAATGAGACTGAACATGTACATTTGCAAGCAGAAGTTCACATTTTGAAAACAGTACTCTCATTGGTCTTTACAAACAGTCAATGAGAACCATTTCTCAAGTTCAGTCTCAAACTAAACCTTGATTCAGAATGGTTGGTCTCTCCCATGCCCTGTGGCTAGTGCTCATGAGTTGGCTGGCCTGGTCTTTGCTTTGTGTCCAGATAGGAGAGATAAAAGGATGGTGAAAAAATTGCTTGGGTCTTTTGCAAAACTTGTGAAAAGCAGTTTTGAGACTGTTAGCCACCTGTGGCAGATAACTTTTAAGTTTTTAAGGGCAGAGTTTCTGAAGAAGAGCAAAACTGCGTGGCTGAGCCTCAGCAACGAGAGTAGTGAAGTAATTGGCACCATTGCTTTGCCTCATTGTTTTTGAAACCCCAGTCCCAAGAGGGCAGCTTAAGCAAGGAATGAGAGTGTTAGCATGACTTCTCTCACGTGTGGATTTAAAAATCCTTCTCCCCCTTGATGTGTGTTTATAATCATGTCATGTAGCATAAGTAAAGCATTGCCAAGCTGGCAGCTTTTGGACTGGGGACTGCCAGGCCCGACCAGGCATGGTGGATGAGCTACAGACATTTTGGCAGGCTGTTCTCCTTTTCCCTGAGTCACTGGTAGAGTTGCACAGCAGTGTGAGAGCTGACTAGATGATGTGGCAAAGGGTATGTAAGCAAAAGCTAGTGGTGATTGAAATTGTCTTGTTTGGAAGCTGTGCTGGGACAGCTACTCCTGCTGGCTGCATTGCTGTCAGCTTTGGTGAACAGTTCTTAGTGGAGTCTCTCTTCCCTACTGCTTTCTTGTGCACTGCCCTTCCTTGGTTCTGCGTTCCTTTCCTTTTTTGATTACTTACTTCCTTACTGACTTTGGACAGATTAAAATCCTGCCTCCTCCTTCCAAGCTAAGGTAGAGGGGTGAGAGTGGTGGAGGCAGTGCCATAAGCCAGGCAAGTCTGTGATACCAGCTGATGGTGATTTAAAGTGGGACTTGAAACTGCAGATCCATTAGATTGAGAAAAGTTGCTGTATGTATTTCTCTGCTTCATTTTTGCAGTTCTGTTCATAGTCAGTTGCTAAATAGTACTTAGAGCAGTGATTTTTAATTTCAGATTTAATCAGAAATGCCATTGTCTCGACTGAACAGAAACTGTTATTTCTTTACCTTTCATGCCTTCATTTGCAGGCATGAGAATAAACTGCTGTCTGCTAGCAGCCTGTCTTACTTGACCACAATTGTTAATGGCAGTAGGTCTTCAACACTCCTGCACTGTCATGTTTTTGCAGCCATGATGCTGGGATATGGTTTAGACAGTCTTGAAAGTGATAAAAAGTATTTTGTAAAACTTGTCAAAACAAGTTTGCTGAATTTCTCATGAAAGTCATAACTCAGACTATACCAATACCAGTAAGTCTTCCAAAAAGACTTGATGGTTTTTGGGTTTGCTTTTGAGAACATGATAAAGTTGCTGCTTCCTAGCCATGAGGAAATCTCTTGTCCTCAAGAGCTGACAGCCACATTTGCAGAAGCTCTAGCAGAGAGAGAAGTGCAATAGCTTTTTGATGGAATTGCCTTTTGGCTTTTGGGTGAGGTCTATTAGTGATGGGTGTCTTCACGCTCAACAGCAGAAGATGAGGAGGAACATGCTTGTCCACCTGGAGAGTAATGCCTGTGTACTGCTTGTGTTGGGCATAATTGGAAGATAAAAATTTTTGTGCTGTTATTTGTTGGGGTTTTTTTTTAATCTATGTAGACAATACTATCATATATGAAGCAGTGGTCTTATAAGAAGTGCTGGTGACTTCAAAGGGCTGAGGAAGGTTCAAATTTATTCTGGTTCTCTTTCAAGTCAGTAATAATGTATGTTTTTATCCAGTTTCTTTTTTTTAAAGTAGTATACCATCACTAGCTCTGTGCTATCTCCAGTTACTGAAATTGGAGGAGATGGAGCCTGTTCAAGGTTGATCAGCAGCTGTTGCACAGACCTCAGGAGCAGGAGAGCTGGTGCTTTGATCTGATGTGGGGGATTGACAGACAACAGAAACATCTCATTTTCAAGGACATTTTGCACTGCAGGAAACGAACCTCCCTGAACTGACCTTATATCCCATGGAAGCATCTCCATGGCTTTGTTCTGCTTTAAAACAGGAAAGAAAATAGTATTGTTTAAGAAACAGTACTAAATTTGTTGAGAGGAAGGTGTTAG
This sequence comes from Catharus ustulatus, assembly GCF_009819885.2. NCBI lineage: Eukaryota > Metazoa > Chordata > Aves > Passeriformes > Turdidae > Catharus > Catharus ustulatus. The sequence goes on from NC_046221.1 coordinate 82,650,135, forward strand.
TATTTTGCCCCCGAGTGTTTTCTGAGGAAATTGTGAATGCTACTGTAAGGATTTGAAAAGTAATTTTATCCAGTTAGGCTGGATTAAGCATTTGCCTTGATTTATGTAGATAATCAGTTCATGAAGTTGAGTTCAAGGAACTGAATTTAGATTGCATTTTCAAATAAATTTACAAAGTTGTGCTTTCTCTCACTATGTATGGGGTTCAACTAGTCCTTCTCTATAATGAACTAGTCCTTCTTCCATCCACCCTATCATCCCTGAATAAACAATGCTGATTCCTGACTGCTGGCAGAGAGGGGTAACCTGGCTGTTGTGAAATTGAGCCTATTGGTGACACTGTCTCGGAGCAATTTCTGGAGTGTTCATTTATTTCCCTTTTGTACATCATGTGACGGTAGTAACCACAGACCCTTCTAGTAGTTCCCACATTCAGCCACTACTGATGACCAGCTCTTCTGGAAGCCTTTTGTTGATGGAATGCAGAACCAAGGAAGCCAGGCAGTGCAAATGAGGGCATCTGGACCAACATTCTGAATTAAAGAACAATACATCAGACAAATGGCCATTACAGCTTGTTTCCCTGGACTTAGATATGGAAGAACAGGTCTGATTTTCTACTCAAGAGGCTGAATAGTTCATATGTGAATTGGTGTCAGTGAGGGGTATTCAGCTTCCAGTGAGCTTTCCATTGAGTAGTCTGGCCAGGCACTTAATATGTTTTTGGGTACCTAAATATAACTGTTTTCAGTAGACAAGCCAGGGAAGAGTGAGTTTTCAGAATAACTTACTATTAATATGAAATTAGCAAATTAGTGTCTTTTTCTTGATAACCTCTTTCTTTTTGTGGCCCCTCCTTGATTGTCATCAGTTTGTGATTTAGGAAAGTGAAGGAATGAAGAGTAGTGTGGTTTTGGTTATCTTTTGCATTAAAAAGCTATGTCCTGCTTGACCTAGTTAATAACATCTCTTCCTGTCTCTTAGACTTTGTATTTGGAGCCAAGCTACTGAGGTGCATAAACAAAAGGTTCTCTAAATACATATTGTCTATTGTTCTTTCACTTTGCCAAGCCTCAGTAGTGACGTGCTTTTTGAATGCAGATGGAGCATAACCTACATTCATAGCTCTTAATTTAAAGCAGTTTTAACTGTTTTGAATCAACTGCATTGATAGGTTGACTGGATTTCACATTATAAGGTGTGAATGAGTAGTGTTTGCACTGAAATGAGAACACAGTTGTTATTCAGTATCTACTTTTTCATATATAAAATATAATTATTGTGCAGTTATTTTATTCAGCATACAGCATGTATGCATATAAAATCTAATTTGTTAATTAGAGTTTTGCAATGCATGCTCCACCATTTTACTTAATTGGGATAAAGTTCTTCAATTATTTTGTGATTTTCAGCATATATATCCAACAGAAAGGAAAAAAAAATGGATTTTTGTCATCTCCAAGAACAGAGTACTGAGGAAGACAAGAAGAAGCGTTTGCATTTTCAGCATCAAAATCTGTGAGGTAGAAGGACCCAGGACTTCTCCAGGTGGTCTTGCAGCTGTGAGACTTGCAAAGCTATTTCCTTTCAGTTTTGCAGTCAGGAGAAATTTATTTGCTACGGAAATGATGGCATATGGCTGTTCTTCTACAAACACTATTCCAAGTATTTTTACAACGTTACTTCATGGAAATAAAAACACTGGGCTGTAGTTAGTGTTCCATGGCTTTCTTTGCCCTCTTACCACAGAAGGCTGGCTTGTCAGGGAGCTCTGGAGTAACCTAAGACACCAGGCTTCTTCCTGTGAAAAAGGCTGAGGTCAATGTACCCAAGATTTACATCGAGAGGATTCCTTCCTCAGGTGGGTCTTGTATGCCAAGTCTTGTCCATAAATTAGGCACTGGTGAAGATTTTGTCACATGGCTAAGGCACTGCAGCTGGATCAATATCTGTAACTTGCATAGTCGGGGAGATATCTCTTGCCAAGACCTTTTTGTTTTGCCCCCACCCAGAGGGGAAGGCCCATGGACAGACACTCCATTGTAGAGCTACCTTGACAGGGAACATGTATTTGCATTCCAGATGCCTCCGGCTTTGTGAACTGCATTGTTCCAGCCTCCTTTGAATAGCAGCTATTGACCCCTAACAATGTACATTTGTTTAAATCAACCCCCTTCCCTGCTTTAAAAAGCTTATTATACCATTAGCCCAACCAAGTGAAGGCTTCTCTTCAGGCCCTTTCTTTTCCCCTTCATAGCAAGAAAAAAGACTTTGCAGCATTAATTATTTAATTTCAAGATGGAAAACCTATTCCTCCTTCTGAGAGGGTATTTTGAATGCTGAGGTTTTGGCAAATTTTGTTGCGGCTTAATGTTTGCAAGCTTTTCATTGCTCTTGAAAGCATAAACTTCACGTTACTTGAGCTTCTGAGATGCTGGCAAATAATAAACTGGTGGAATAACAGGGGTTTGGTTGTCCTGAAACACTTGAAGAACTTGACTGCATTTTGGCAGGTTTTTTTGCTCTTCATGTGTTCATTTAGGTGGATTGAGCTCACGTAGAAGGAGATGGTGGAGACTGACCAGGCCTGACCTTTAGTGCCCAGCAGCAGGCTCACAAAATATTTCTGTGGGGGGGAAGGGGGGAAGGCTGGGACCAAATTCTCTTTGCTGCTTGGGGTGACAGTAGTACATGCGTGCTCCTCTCAAGCCATGAGGTCTCCAGAGCCTGATGGTGACAATAGCCACCATCATTAAATCCCTTGCAATACGTGAACCAAAGTATGACTGCTGTGGGGTGAAACTTTGCTGTGCCTTGTTCCTGTGGAGTTATTAGCTCAGGGCAGAAAAGATCAGTGAAATAAAAATTTTCTGAGAACTGGACAACCTTTTAGTCCTTTCATTTTATGCCATAATAATACCACTAATAACTGCAAAATATTCAAACATGGAACAGTGGTTTTCTGATTGAGTGGGGTAGTTCAATGAGGATTCCTTCTTCTGCTGTCCTATGTTGAGTCAGGAGTATCTCATGAGGTATCTATAGACATTACTGTTGAACATGTTAGTAAAGTGTTGCCTGCACGTTGATGCAGGTGATCCTACCCCTCTGCTCAGCCCTTGTGAGCTGTGAGCTGGAGTGCTGTGTCCAGTTGTGTGTTCCCCAGGGTGGGAGAGACATGGATATACTGCATAGGGTCTAACAAAGGACCAGAAAGATCAGGAAGAGTCTCTCTCCTAGGACTACAAGCTGAGAGAGCTAGAATTCTTAAGCCTGGATAAGGCTCAAGGGAATCCCACCTGTGTGTGTAAATAGCTGGAGGAAAGATAAAAGAGGAGGGAGCCAGCTCTTCTTGGTGATGCTCAGTGACAGGCTCAGAGGCAGTGGGCATAGGCTGAAACACGGGAGACTCACACTGAACATCAGGAAACAGTGTCTATTGTGGGAGTGATTGAGTGCTTTTACAGGCAGCTCTGTGTGAGCCTGCTTGAGCCCCTGGGCTAGAGGCTCTCCAGAGGTCTCTGTCAGTTTCAGCCTTCTGTGGTGCACAGATGAAATGAGGTGGCTGATGACATGCAGGAATCCCAGGCGAAGCTGGTCACCCTGCTTTCATTGTATGGCATGGTGTAGCATGGGTGCATCATCACATCATCTCTCTTGCTGTGCACTCGTGCTTATGGGCTTTAGACCCATTCCATGGTGAATTTAGTGGGCTCTGCATCATCCAGCCCCACAGGGGTTGACAGGCAGCTGCAAGCCTCAGGTTTTCACTTTCGGGCACTCCTGGGGACAGTGAGCTGATGGCAGCACAGGCATTAATGTGAAAAAAACCCTTTGTCTCCACATGAGAGTTGTGGTAGATATTCCTTAGTACCAAATATGTAGCCTGCAAAGTTGTCATCTCTCCTGTGTCTGTACCTGAGGGACATAGGACGTTTCTGTTTGCTGGCTCTGGTGTAGAGGTAGCAGAGGAAGTATAGAGCAATGCCCTCACAAAATTGTTCCTTCCTCTGGGAAGTGCAGGGTGAGAGGTACCCCTGGACCAGTCAGCATGGGGATGTGTGTGGTGTTCAAGAGAATTAAAACAAAGCAGTGCCCTGGGTTTTCTGATGACCAGAGTGTGATGTAGACCCAGGAGAGTGGGTGGAAGTGCTCAGCTGATGTTCCTGAATTTTGAATTTAATACTCAACTCTTATCTATTGCTTTTACCACTTGTGGGGAGGTGTTTCCCCATTCTTTCCCAGTCTCCTGCTCCCCCCAACCCACCTCAGGTATTGGCACTCTCCTTTCCACTTCCATCTGCCCTAACCCTGCACTTTTGAGTTGACAAGCCTTGCATTTGAACTGCTTCAGAATTGCTGTGTACTTAGAAACCATCTGACTTGAAGTTTTGGAAATAAAAGGGCAAATGCTCTGCAGGCGTTTGCAGCACTGAAAATGGAAAGCAGTTTGTGAAAAGATGCAGTGGCAGAAAATAAAGAGGGATGCTCTTGCCTCATCCTCTGTGTCCAGGTGAGCTCTTCCCATTTAGGGAAATCAAACAGCAAGAGTTTTTAAATTCTCCATGAGTGCTATTTAATCTCAGTGCTGCTATTGTCCCATAGAAAGAAGAATAACATTTATTCAACATTAAGCATAAAAGCATGTAACCTGTAATGTGGCTGAAGTCCATGGTAAGCTGACAAGCCACTCACCTTAAATAGGTAACAGAATAAAAGATCTTGTCTTGACTATTATTTAGGACTGCACTCCCACCACCTGTCTGATTTCTCTGTGTGAAAATTCAGGCAAGGACAGCCTTTGGATGCCAGCATGCAAAATTATTTTCACTGGGGTTTTTTTGTGATTGTACACCCAAACCTTATATATATATCAGGGTATGTCCAGCACTTTCCTACCACTCCTTTGCTTTTTCTTTAGGAGGGTATTTGACTTTTCTGGTGAAAAAACACTTCTGTTCTCCAAAAGCCACTAAAATACTGTTGCCCTGATATGGAACCAGATGTTTGAAGAGGAGTATAGTTTGGGTTGGAAGTCAGGCCATGGGTCACTGCTGCTCAGTGTTTTCATGCCAGCTAAAGTCTTCTCCTACGCAGGAGCAATTCAAGTGGCTATTGCTTAAGGGATGGCTTTTGCTGCAGGTGCAGTATCAGCTGTGGTCCTACTTCCTTGTTTTCAGTGCTAGATATTTCTGTTCTCTTAATGCTGCATCTACCAGCCAGGTCGTAGATGCAGCATTAAGCTCTACCTGCCCTACCAGACTGACATAGGTGTCTCACTTACAGTGTTGCCAAGTCTCCAAAGCAAATATCAGTTCTTTGTAACCTCACTTGTTACTAGTTGGTCTTTTTTTTTAAATCCTCTGTATTGTGCAGCCAAGAGAGGAGAACCATATAAAGAGGAGTAGTTTAGAAAAAAAGGTGAAAGAAGTGCTGGGAGTGTCTGTCTGACTGAGGTTGAAAATAAACAGGTAGGGAGCCAGCTGGCTTTGAGGCGGATCTTCTAAACTGTGCGTAAATTCAAACACTGTTCTGTAATTTGACATGTGCTAGCATGAGGCACTTGACTCAGAGAATCAGAGGATTGGCTCCAGCTGCTCTTGCCGGCATTTAGGAACTTATTAAAAAAAAAAAAAGGCACTTCAGTGTCGTTCTCCTGTGTTTACTCATTGAGCAGAAACCAACAAATACTTACTAAGAGGTTATTTTATTTTCTTTCACTTGCTTATTTGGATTTGCTTTCTCTTTCTCTCCTATTCCCTGATAAGTATTTCTAGAGAAAAATAGTGAGCAGAATTCTTTTTTCAGTTTTTCTGTTATGTCATCTATACCTGTTTTTTTATTGCAGGGGTCTCGGGTCTGGCTGCGAGAAAATAATCAGCATTATCCCAGCACTGTTCATTCCTGTGCAGAAGGAGTTGTCGTATTCAGGACAGACTATGGTCAGGTATGGGCATCACTTCTCTGTATTTTGTCTTTTTCACAACTCTGTTAAAAATTAGCTTTCACAGAATCACAGAGTGGGTCAGGTTGGTAGGCACCACGCTGGGTCATCTGCTCCAACCTCTCTGCTCAAGCAGGGTCGTCCTAAAGCACGTGGCACAGGTTTGTGTCCAGATGGTTCTTGAATATCTCCAGTGAGGGAGACTCCACAACCACTCTGCACAATCTGTTCCAGTGCTTGGTCACCCTTTACCTGCAATAAAAAAGTTTTTCCTTGTGTCTAGGTGGAAGTTCCTGTGCATCAATTTCTGCTGGTTACCTCTTTATTTGTTGTTTGGCACCACTGAGCAGAGCCTGGATTCATCCTCTTGACATCCTCCTTTCAGATATTTGTCAGATTAATGAGGTCATTTCATATTTGCCTCTTTTTGAGGCTGAATAGGCCCAGCTTCCTCAGCCTTTCTTAAGGCTGAGAATAATAGGGATTCTCTTTAGCAGCTTTGTAGCTCTCTGCTGGACCTGCTCCAGGAACTCCATGTCTCTCTTGTCCTGAGGAGCCCAGAGCTGGACACAGCACTTCAGATGTGCCTCACCAGGGCTGAGCAGAGGAGCAGGATCACCTTCCTTGACCTGCTGGCAATGATCTTCCTGATGTACCCCAGGATACCATTGGCCTTCTTGGCCATAAGGACACACTGCTGGCTCATGAACAGTTTGTCGTCAACCAGGATCCCCAGGTCCTTCTGTGCAGGAGCCTGCACTTGCCTTTGTTGAATTTCAGAAGGTTCTTCTCTTGCCCAGCTCTCCAACCTGTCCAGGTCCCTCTGAAAGGCTGTACAAGCTGAAGTATTGACCTCTCCTCCCAGCTTTGTGTCAGCAGTGAACTTGCTGAGAAGGGACTCTATTCCCTCATCCAAGCCATTGATGAACAAATTAAATAACACTGGGCCTAGTATAGAACTCTGGGGGGACACCATGAGTGACAGACCTCCAACCAGACTCTGTACCACTGATCACAACTCTCTGGGATCTGCCACTCAGCCAGTTCTGAATCCATTCTGCTGTCCACTCATCCAACTTAACACTTCTTGAGTTTGCCTAACGAGGATTTAGTGAGAGACAGAATCAAAAGCTTTGCTGATGTTGAGGTAGAAAATATCCACTGTGCTCACTTCATCCATCCAGGTAGTTGTTTCAGCACAGGAGGCAATCAGCCTGGTCAAACATGAGTTACTTTTAGTGAACCCATGCTGACTATTCCTGATCACCTTCTTGTCTCCTATGTGGGTTGAGATGGTCTATAGAATAAGGCACTCCTTTACCTTTCCACAGATTGAGGAGAGGCTGCCTGGCTGGTAGTTTCCTATGTCCTCCTTCTTGCTCTTTTTGGAGATTAGGGTGATGTTTGATTTCTTCCAGCCCTCAGGCACCTCTCCTATCTCCATAACCTTTGAAGGGTGATTGTGAGTGGTCTTGCTGTGGTGTTTACCAGCTCTCTCAGCAGTCCATGGACACGTCCTGTCAGGGCCCATGGACTTGTGGATGTCAAGTTTGCCTAGGTGTTCTCTGACCAAATACTCCTTGACTGAGGCAGGTCTTCCTCCTGACGTTTCTTTGCCCTTGTCTCCAGGATCAGAGATCCCTGAGGGCTGTTCTCGTCAGTGAAGATTGATGCAAAGAAGGCATTCTGCAGCTCTGGTTTCTCTGTGTTCTCTGTTGCCAGGGTCCCCCCTCCATTTATTAATGGATCCACATTATCCTTTGGTTTCTTCTTGTTATTGATGGATTTGAAGAAGCCCTTTTTATTATCTTTTATATGCTTGGCCAAATTTAATTCTAGATGGCCTTGGCCTTTCTAGTCTCATTTCTGCTTATCCTGATCACCTTGCTAAATTCACTCCAAGGGGCCTTGCCTTACTTTCATTGCCTGTGAACTTTTTTGCTTATACTTAAGCAATGACAGTTCTTTATTCATTCACAGAGGTTTCTTGTGCCCTTGGCCTGAGCTATTTCTCATTGGGTTGCATTGTTCTTGAGCCTGAAGGAAGTGGGCTTTGATTATTGACTACAGTAATTTCACGATTACAAGCCGCACCTGATTATAAGCCGCATGTCCGGGTGTGGGCAATGTTTAGGTCTTTGTCCATGTATAAGCTGCACCGGAATATAAGCCGCATTTTTGTTTGCAGGGAGGACCCACGTGCAACAAAGTAATCAATTAGTAATGGAATCGCGGGATCGCTCCCCTGGCCCGGCGCTGCCCCGCAGTGCCGGCCGAAGCGGGAGGCATGGAGCCCGCTTGCACTCACAGAGGCAGCAGGAGGGAGTCACGGAGCCCGCTTGCACACAAAGCGGCAGCGGGAGGGAGGCATGGAGCCCCTGCCTATCCCCCCCCGCCATGGGGCCGGGAGCACAGAGCCCCCTGCCTCTCCCCCGGGCCGCGGGGCCGGCAGGAGGGAGCGCCCGCCTCCCCCTCATGCTGCCAGCACGGAGCCCGCCTCCGCCCGCCATGCAACAGAGTAACCAATTTGTGACAATCACGCAATCCTGGGTTTTGCTGGCAGGTGCTCGGCTTGGCACCTCGGCTTCCACTTCTGGGTTGGGAAATTTCAGAACTTTTTTCATATATTGGCCGCTCCTGAGTGTAAGCCGCATTTCTGGGTTGGGAGCAAAATTTTAATCAAAATGGTGTGGCTTATAATCATGAAATTACTGTAACTCCCCTGGGCCCCTCTTCCCTGCAAGGCCTGCTCCCATGGAATTCTTCCAAGAGTGTCCCTGAAGAGGCCAGAGTTACCTGATCTGAAGTCCATGGTCATAATCTTGCTCACTGCCCTACTACCTCTTTGTTCACAATCTAATGGCCACTCTAGCCAGGGCTGTGCCCACCCTTCATCTCTAATAAGGCACTCCTTGTTGGTGACTCTGAGGTCAAGTAGCACAACATTCCTTGTGGGATCTTTCAGTGTCTGTGACAGGAATTTGTCATCAGTGATATCCAGGAACCTCCTGGCCTGTTCATGCTTTGCTGTGTAGCTTTCCAGCAGATGTCAGGGTAGTTAAAGCCCCCCCTCCATGTGACTTTGAGGCTTCTGTAATTGCCTGTAGAAGTGCTCCAGTCAGGCAGCCTGGAGCAAACACCCACAGAGCAAACACTCTCACTCATCTGCCCTTCTATCCTGACCCATAAGCTCTCGACTTGCTCGTCATCCACCCCAAGACAGAGCTCAGTGCATTCCAAGTTTTGCCTCACAGAGAGGGCAACTTTACCACTGTGCCTTCCTGGTCTGTCTCTCCTAAGCAGCTTGTAGCCCTTCATGGCAACATTCTGTGGTGGGAGCTATCCCACCACATCTCCATAATCACAATAAGATTGAAGTGTCACCTCACTTGACAAAGGCGAGTCACATCTGTGTCAGCATGCCTGGTGCTGCATAGACCATTCTGCTGTCAAAACCCCCAAAATTATGGTGGTGACACCAGCTGTGTATTTTCTCCTTGTGTGGAGGGCATAGTGGGAATCTAAAAGGTTTGTGGATAAAATATTCATTTTGTATGACCTGAATGTGCAGCTTGGTTGTTATAGTTCTTTCTGTTGCCTCTCCAGTGAGTTGCTATGATTGTGTCTGACAAAGCTGAAGTAATGCTGCTGGGTGTGGGAGCCTTGTTCCACATAGGTTAGTGATTACGTAGTTTACTGGATGAAGGTGGCCTCTCCAAGGTTATATTCCCTTACAGTAACAGAAAGTTGGGGGCTGGCACATGGCTAAAAAAATAAATGCATGTCTTTCAGAGACAGGGTACCCTTCCTTTCTTTACATGCCTTTCTCCAGGCAGGAAAGGAACCAGACAGAATTGCAGAATGCCTTTTGATGGGCAAGATGTAACGTACTCATGATTAAATTACTGCTGTGCTCACACTGTGGGAGGAAAATGATGGAGTGACCACATCAGTGAAGAAGGAAGAGCTGTGCATGTCATATGTCTGGACTTCTCTAATGCCTTTGACACAGAACCCCACAACATCCTTCCATCTAAATTGCAGAGATATGGATTGGATGGATGAACTCTTTGGTGGAGGAGCAATTGGTTGGGCAGACAATGGTGGCTAAGAGTTGAATTGGTGACAAGGATGTCCCTTGGGGTTCTGGACTGGGAACAGAAGGGTTTAATGCATTCATTAATGTCATTGCCAGTGGGATAGAGCATAGCCTCAGCAAGTCTGCAGGTGACACCAAGTTGAGTGATGCAGCTGACAGGCCTGAAGGATGGAATACCATCCAGAGGCACCTGGACAAGCTTGAGAAGTGGGCACATGCATATACTTCATGAGGTCAGGTACAACAAGGTCCATGCATTTGGGTTGGGGCATCCCCTGGTATCCATACAGATTGATTGAGAACAGCCCTGCCAAGAGGGATTTCAGGGTGCTGGTGGATGAAAAGCTGGACATGATCTGCAGTGTGTGGACAGCCCAGGAAAACAACTGTATCTTTGATTGTATCAAAAGTAGCATGGCCGTTAGGTCAGGGGAGGGAATTCTGCCCCTCTACTCCACTCTCCTGAGACCTCATCTGGAGTGCTGTGTCCAGCTGTAGGACCCCCAGCACCTGTTGGACCTGTTGGAGCCATAGAGGAGGGCCATGGGAATGATCAGAAGGATGGAGTCTCTTATGAGGTCAGGCTGAGAGACTTGAGGTTGTTCAGTATGGAGAAGAGAAGGCTCCAGGGGGGCCTTACAGCACCTTCCTGTGCGAAAAGGGAGCCTATGAGAAAGCTGGGGACAAACCTTTTAGCAGGGCCTGTTGCAGTAGGACAAGGGGTAGTTGTTTTAAACTAAAAGAGGTAGATTTAGATGAGATTAAGGAAAACAGTCTTTATTTTGAGGGTTATGAGGCATTGGAACATATTGCCCAGAGGAGTTGTGGATAGCTGAAAGTCTTCAAGGTCAGGCTGAATGGTGTTTTGAGCAACTTGGTCTAGTGGAAGGTATTCCCCCTTGTGGTAGGGGGGCTGGGCTGGGTAATCTTTACAGGTTTCTTTCAATCCAAGGCATTCTATAATTCTGTCATACTTCTCTCTTGCACCAAGTTATTGGTGACCCAGACACACATGGTATTGGGAAAGACATCCACAAAATTAAACTGAGAACAACTACTACTGGGTACAAAGCCTCCTCTCAGAGAAATAAGAAAGCTACCTATGTGCTGGTGTGTTCTCTGTGGGTTGCATGTTAAATTGTGCCTTCAAGTTCTCAGATTTGGAATGTTGCATATTTTGACTTTTCTTACTGAAATTTGAAGTCCAGTTAAGTGGAAAGGCTGAGACTGTCTCTTCTGTTGGCTTTTTCAAGCTAAAAAAAGAAGGCTCCATCACATTAAAGCATCACCATTGCATTTGAGCAGTGTAGAAAGGCTGCTGTGTGTGTTGTTACATAATATCCTCCAGAAAATGTCATCTTAAACACATCTTTCATCTTAAACACAACCCTTCTGCAGCTCCTAGTAGGAGTGACCCGCATACTTACATGGGAGACTACCTGTAATTTTCACAGGATTTTGTAATTGGATGTGTAGCCATAAAGAGCCTGACTTTTACAAGTGTTTTGAGCTGCAAATCCTTACACTTAAGGGAACCACAGATGCCCCTGTAAAAGGGACAGCTTGCTTTGGTGCCCTAGATAAGAATGGCAGTGCTGACATCCACCAGCAGGTAAGTTGCTTGTTAATGGTGTTCTGTGTGCTTGTTGTGTGTGATGTTACTGCCTTTCCATGGTGTGCATAATACGAGCTGAAACTTTAGGTAATATGGTAGAACTCTCAAGTCTTTACCTTAAAGTCATTCAGTTGATTAAATTTGCTTAAAAAAGCCCGATGTTATAAATATCACTGGGCAAAAAATTGCCTCCTTTGTTTGGGTGTGCATGTGTTATAACCAGGTGGTTTTAACAAAATGTGAAGGACATAGGGATCAGTCTTCAGACCTGTCACGTGGCATTCCACCTCCTCAGTGGATCTGAGCTGGCAGCTGCACAGCCAAAAGTAGAAATTCACTGCATTTGATAACTTTTAACCTTTTCAAGGCTTATGGTTTCAGGAGTGGACTTTTTATGTAGAAGGACTGTACCAGCTGACTTTGGTCAATTAATATCTTTTCTCCCATTTTCCTGATGTGCTTTTGTACCATCCTGCCCTTGTTTGTTGGTTACCTAGGTGCTGCAGAAGGTTCCAAGCAGGTAAAATGGAACTGAGGTAATGCTTGACTATTACCTCTGACTGTTTGGCAATCCCTGCAATGTCCAATATCACTTTGAAGAACCAGAGAGGGGAAGCAAGGGATGAGGTTGCAGAAATATGGGGTGATGATGCTTTTTGAAGCATGGTTGGTGTATTGATTCCCACATCATTTTGACAGTTGGAGCTCATGTCCAAGTCTAATGACAAACTGATGAAAGCGTTGGGACCTTATCAAAGCACAGCATTGTTATTCATCTTCTCTGATTCAGTAGCTTCTACTAGACTTTGCATTTCTCACCTTTCCACTGAGCATTTTGCATGTCTTCTGAAGACATGATTGGCAGGGCAATGGGACTGGGAAAGGTGTGTTGCTGAAGTTGGTTTTGGACTTTACTTTTTTACCTCTGGACTTCAAGTCTTTGCCAATATCAGTTTGCAGAAATATCTAAATTTTGTTGCACAGTACATTACTTCTTAGTTTCTCCTCTGTTTTGTTGTGAGTGGTGCAAATTAATTTGCCACAAAAGCCTGCAGCAGCATGCAATTCTATGCTGAAGGGATGGTTGGAGGGAATCCTGCCCAGTGGGAAGGTAGGATTATATAATGATACTTTAACAAGCTGCATAGCAATTTCTTGATTATCGCATGATGATATAATTCCTCCTCGAGTGTTCTTGTATTTATTGCCTGAGTGTTACAGTTAAATACTTCATTTGCTAATTATCATTATAGACAACTGTGATACTATCTTCTGCTGTTGTCATCCTCTGTGTGAGATGGTTGCAAAACTAGCTGATTTGATGGTCTGTGGGAAATATCTGATAAATGAGATATGTTGTACTAAAATGGGGAATCTAAAATTGTGAGTTTGGATTTCCCTAAGCAAATAGCTATGAAAAATTCATGGCTCTTTATGAAAAGAAGAAAAATGTGGCACTGTATGGGAGTAGTCTCATTAAATACAAGGAGGGGAAGAGTACGTCTGGCCTGTGTTTCAGCACCCTGGCCCAAGATAAAGGAGTGGGAGATGAAAGGTGTGACCTCCCTCTTAGCACACGTTCATGACGCTGGGCTGCAGCTGGCTCCGGAGTAGCTCTCCAAAGCTTCCTGCAGGCTGGCCTTCAAAACAGAGTCTGCAGTGACTGGAAAGGCTACCATGTGCAGACAATTCATACGGTAAATATGTTTCCCTTTACAAGCACAAACCTCGTGCTTTCCAGAAGACAAGATGCTGTACTCATTTCTAGCTGGTGGATGGGTCAGTTGTATTGCTTGTTTTTCTGTTCCATTCGTGCAGAGAGCTGGTGAAGAGCTCTGTCCTGAATGTTTTGGAAACATCATGTCTATGACTCTACTATTAATACAGTATATTCACACTTAGTAGGAACATATTAAGTATGTCAATGAAGTCTATGAAACACTTACCATTAAAAAAGTAAGTCCTAATCTTTCCTTGTGTGTTTAGATACACATTCATATTTAAGATGACATTACAGCTACTGATTTTTTTTTTCATGTTTGAGGATGTTTTTGCTGCATTTATTTTTAGGGTTAAAATGATTTCTTCCTTAAAGGTTTTATTTGCAGTAAAGCAGACATTTCCTCATTGTCTTACTGTATTTTTAATGAAGCTGTGTGAGCTTATAAAGTACTCAAGTGAAGGTTCAAATTAAATCCTAAAAGCCTTGCTGTCATTCTATGCTTTGTTTGAAATGACTTGTGTATGTTCAGTAATCAGTGGTTCCATTGAGAAAAAGCCTCTTTCCAGTTTCTCTTATTTTTCTTTTTTTTTCTGAATACTGTGAACTTTACTTTGTTTCAGATCAAAGAGGACTGCATTGTGCTCCTGACTTGTACAGACACACGTGAAACTGTCTGCAGTGAAAGCATAGATAGCAAATACTAAAAGCCTTGGAGGAGTGAAATCTTTCAGAAGAGCATTGTCATGCTATGTGGCATTGATTTCAAGAACATTTTTCTAGTCACCTAAATAGGACCCCTTGCTTTTTCTTCCATTTGTACATCCAAGTATATATAGAAGTAATGCCAATAAATACATAATCAGCATCTAAGGACAGGACACTTTTTTTTTTTTTTTTTTTAAAAAAGCAATCCTGGCTGTTGGTGTAAGTTGCACTATGTTTAAGCCTTTGAGAATTGAGGACTTCCAGAAGAGTGACTAAGAACACACATTTTTTAATAACATACATTCCCTTGCAAGAGAAGAATTGTATATATGTAAGACATAACTAATGTGTGTGTGTGTGTGTGTAGGGGAAGTCTTATCTGAACAAACTCATCCAGGGAGAAGTAAAAGTTGAATCAATTGCTGCAAACTGTCCTCAGTCTGACACTAAAATTTCAGGACACTTAATTGCATACCTACTTAGCTGACTGAAAGAAACTTTTACATCAAATGTTATAAATAGAAGCAGCTGAGTGATAATATCCAAAAAAATGTAGGCTCTTTAAAAACAGATGTCATATTTCACCAGTTAAGACTTTGTCAGTTAAACCAGCTTTCAGTGAATTTTCTTCACAAAGAAGTCCTTCACAGCATGATGTTATGTCAGCAAACAGAGCAGAGTTTGGTATCCTTAGTTTCAAATCAGAGGCACCTGTAAATGGTTTGGGCAGCAACAAAAGTATTTTTTCCTGTGTGTTTAACTTATTGTGGCTCTTCTGTGGCATTTTTGCATCTCAGGAATTGGAAGGCTACAGATGTTCCTTGTTAAGCACAGCTCAAGTATGTTTTCCATGGAGTTTTTCACTTTTTTTTCCTTTTCTTCTGGTTTGAAGGCTGGGAGAGTTTCTTATTTTGACCTCATTCAGAAGTTGTAGACTTGGGCTTTGAGGTTTGGGGTTTGTTCTATCTGTTTTGGTTAGTTTGGGGAGGGGACGGGGGTCCTTTTGTTTGACTTTTGAGTTAGCAATAGGATTATGTTGACGTTACTGTGTGGTTATACCAGGAGAGCTCATGTTTTCCTCACTTTTGGTTTGAAATTGAAAAGAAAACCCCAAACCTGCAGGTAATGGCAAAGCATTTCTCATAAGGACTCTTTTCTTTGCCTTGTGTCCTTTCTCACCCTCACTTGGGACTCTTGTGCTAGCCTTTGCTGTTGTGAGGAGCCCTTTTAAACAAGAGTCTTCCGTTCATATTCACAGGGTATGAATAACACCACTGAAGTTACTTGGCTTAAGTTACTGAAGTCAGTAGGACTGTTTATCAGTAAATGCTGTGTTTGGCTGCATCCATAGTTCATAGGATCAGGCATCAGAGAAGTAAATCCTTCTGGACAAGGATTTTCTTAGCTAGCATTGAAAAGCGTCATGCTTGCTTCTAGTTCTTCCACATGAAGGCCTGAAAATATTTCCAAATAGTATTTTTTTTGACATTTCCCTGAATTCAATATCTATTACCCTTCAAATGCACATTTACAAGGCAGCATTTTAAAGAAGCCCTTTGTGAGCTGCCTTGTATATGCAGCCTCTTAAGAAAATACACAAATATATGCAGTGGACTTTGGTCTTGTCTGCTGTTAATGTTAAATGAATCCATCTCTTTTTGAAAACATGATTTATGAAGACTTTCATACTTTTTAATTTAATGGTGCGTATGAAGGGTAGTGACTACTGATTCCAGGCATTGGGTAGCTCATGTGTGTTTTGGGCAGCAGATCCGCTACCTTTGGGGCTCAGGGTCAATGCCAAATTCAGCAGCTTTACAGCAGGAAATCAGATTCCATCTGTCTAAACATTGTAAAGTTCATTTTATTCTCCAGTTAGTTATATTTGGCTTACTTGTAATAATTCTACTGATTATCATACTTTAAAAATCTTGATGCTGTGGCTATTAGTATGTTAATTTCTTGGAGGGAGATTTTGTGCTTTGGGTCTTTTTTTGTGTTGTTTTTAAGGGATATGTGTGGGAGTTTTGGGTTTGGCGGATGGTGTGGGGTTGGGGAGGGCCAGAAGTCAGCCAGAGCGCCTTTTAGTCCTCAGGATTTATCTTCTGTGGAGAAGTGTTTACATCTTTATGTTGGTTGTCAAAGTTCAGCGACTCTCGCTGCAAGCATCTGTTGACGCGCCTGTAAACAGAGTTCATGACAGATGTGAGCCGGCAGCTTCCTCCAGGAGCATCCGCAGGGAGTCTGGCCTCCCTGCCTTGCACAACTGCTCTTGGTTGTCCCAGGGGCCCTTTGGTACCCCAGCCTGTGGGGCAGCTCCTAGAAGGAGCTGCGAGGAGGGGCGGCTGTGCCCCACTTGCCCGTGCCTGCTCCATCCCGTGCTCTTTGCAGGAAGGCGCCAGCGAAGCGAGCGATGCTGCAGAGGATGCACGTGCCCTGCAAGCCCAGTGTCCCACAGGCCCACTGAACCGTGCCACCCCAGCCCTCCTGTGAGGCATTTAATGGATTGTAACTGCAATGCACAAAAGCCTGCCCGTGCCTGTAAGGATTTAATGCAACTGCAGCAAACATTTTCCTTAATGGAAATGTGCTTCTAAACCCCACGCGTCACTTGTCAGTACCGTGTTTGAGCACTGGTTCAAGTGGAAGCACTCACAAATTGAACAAGTGATTTGGGTTTTTTCCATGTGTGCCATCCTCTTTTACTTTCTAAGTACTTGCTAATTGGAAAAATCATTGATTTGGGTCTCTTAAATTCTCCAACATGGAAATATTAAAAAGGCATTTAATTATGCTAAAGGAAGCAATATCTGTATCAGAGAACATTTTTCTGCCCCTAATTCAGGAGCTAATTCAGCTTGGCTTTTTATCCTTTTATATCAAGGGGTGATATTTTTACATGACTGCCATTCTCTGAATATTTGTTAAAGGTTAATAGGGAAAAGCCTCTTTTTTGTGTGTACTTTTCCCTGAACTACGTATCTATTACATAAAAAATACAGAGTAAGTTATGAATTACTTCTTGGATATGTTGCACATGTTCTGTCCTTACTTTTTTCCTGTTACTTGCCTTTCTGCCAAAACCACTATCAGTTTGATTGATTTCAGGAAGGGGAAAGTTTTAATCCTGAAGTGAGATATTTTAAAAGAAATGCTGAAAAAAAAACCCAAAACCAAAAACCACCAAACCAAAACAAAAACCTAAAAACCAAACACCCAAACCTATTCCAACTGCCAGACCAGGGTAATTGTATTACCCCTGCAAAATGA
This sequence comes from Catharus ustulatus, assembly GCF_009819885.2. Taxonomy (NCBI): domain Eukaryota; kingdom Metazoa; phylum Chordata; class Aves; order Passeriformes; family Turdidae; genus Catharus; species Catharus ustulatus. The sequence continues at coordinate 82,667,491 of NC_046221.1, forward strand.
ACTTTTGGGCTGTCAGTGCATGGACAGTTTTGGTCAGAAGTTAGAGAGCTTACAAGTGAGCAGTCAGGAGATTTCTGATGCACAAATGATGGGAGCAGGAGGGCTGAGCAATGACCATAAATAACTCCTTTAATGTTGGATTTTCAAGGGTTTTGTTCTGTGCTGCCTAAACATAATGGTAGTGTTTGCTCTAACTTTACTGAAATTAATTTGTTTGGCATTAGTGTGGTGATTGTTAAGTGTTTTCCTAACAATATAAATTAAATCTATATGAGCAAAAGCCTTTATCTGTGAGCAGAGTTGTTTTATGCTTTTTATAAGATCTGACTGAATGCAGTCAGCATCTGAGACGCTGACAAAGAGGTACTTTCTACATTCCCCCCAGTTTACTGTGGCCACGTAATGGGTTGTGGCTACATAAACAGTTGAGATGTCAGTCTTCTCTCTTGCTTTCTGCAAAGAAAATCCAAACCATCTGTCTTTTTTTTTGTGCCTTTATTATGCTTGTACTAAAGATAGCAAAACTGCTTTGTTTTAAGATTAAAGCAGATGTACACAGGCTGCCATATTAATTTCTTTTGTAAGGGAACACAGTTCAGCTGTTCACAAAACATGGGAAGGAATTCAGGCAGCATCGTGCCAAAAAACGACGACAACAATGAATCTGTAGCTCCGTGATGAGCAAGCTTGTCACTTCGGTTGTTCCCCTGTTCCTAAATTCCCTTGGATGTGAGGCTGGTCTCATTGTTCTGCATTGTTGGTGTTTTTAGGAACATATGGTTTAGGTTAAACACAATTATGTGCTCTGCAACGGGGCATTTCTCAGTCTTGCTCCGGTGAGGCTTTGTACCTTACAGTGCAGATGGGTGGACCCTGAGATTTTTACTTGGAGAAGATGAGTTGAGCAAAACACAAGTGGCATAGAGTGCCCTATTTTTATTATATAGATTTTTTATTTTCATACTCTTTTTTTTTAATTGAAAAGTCAAATGACTGGATAATTCTGGACAGGATTTTACACAATGGCTTCTGAGAAAATGTAGTGCATGTGCAAGCACCATTTAAAAAAGTTTTTAGTGGTGAGTAGAGGCCACCATCTCTCTCTCCTTTACAGTCAGCCCCTGGGAGCCGCTGTTTGGCAGACCCGTGTCCCATCCCCACCCCACTTCTCCATCAGGAATATAGGACTGCACTTAAGGGTGTGAGCTGTGAAAAATCTTTTGTTTCATTGCTATTTCAAGTCATTCGAATAATGTAAAAAGTGTAGCCATTGGGTAGGTGTGTGGGGTACTGCATTAGGTGTGCTGGTGATCCCAGCCCATGGGCTGGACAGTAGGAATGGCAAGGTAAGGGTCATGAATCTGTAGGAAAGGAGGCTGTGTCCAGTGGCAGCTCCTCTAAGGAAGGCTGCAGTTCCTCTGACTGCATAGTGCTGGTTCTGTAAATGGAAAGCTCATTTGATCTTTGCCCTATCCTGTAGTCTCTCAAGTAGTTCCTGAAGTCTGTGTTACCTCTGTATGCCAGAGAAATACAGAAACAAAGGGAGATGTTCTGCTCCAGGTACCCTTCACTATACAAGCTAACTTTAAGCAAACTAAATCTGAGCAGCCAGACTGGTGTTTCAATGTCAGATCACTTTCAAAGCTTGATGTTTGAAATATTGTTTGAAAAATGAAGTACTTCTTGCAGAGCTTCAAGTTCTTTTAGCAGGCAGCACAGGAGCTTCCCTTTGTGATAAGATATGTCATTGCACCTTTGGGAGCCTCGTGACATTTGTATTCTTGAGCATTTCAAAGTGACTTGTTGGAAAACATCAAGTGTTCTCATGAGAACACTATCAGAGCAAGATTTCCCCTAAAGCATTTCTGCAGTGTGATAATAAACTCTTTCAATGTTAGCTGCAAAAGGAACTTTAAGCGCTCTTTCATAGTGGTGCTTTTATTTATGCTAAACCAGGGGAAGAAAATGTTAGTGTAGGTCATGTGCCTCCTCCTCATCCAGCACTCTTTATTTTGTGAAACAAGCCAGGTCCTGTTTAGCATACACATGGTGAAGCTGAGAGACGATTTATCTACCCAAGCTGACTTAACCGTGGACAGTCACAAAATGGGCATGGAGAAAACCCCTCTGTGTTGCAAAGTCATACCCTGGGGAGTTCAGAAATGCTGCAGGGCCTCTTTTTGCACTGTAGGAAAAGCAGTATGCTGCCCCGTTGCATTTGGGCTGCTGTGGCACACACTGGAGAGGAGAGGGAGCTGTACCAGGGGGAGTGGTATCAGTTGTCTCTAAAGAGCTTCTGGATGTTCTGGAGTTACAAGGCTGTCTACGTGTGAGGGTAGTAAAGGGTTCTTCCTCAAAGCTCCCTAGTAGTCATCCTTGTTTATTTTGTTTGTTTGAGGGGGTTTTTTTGTGCCTTCTACCTGCCTTTTGTTCTGTCTTCCATGCATGGGCTCCTGTGCTTTTTCTTGTTTCATCTCTCCAACCTTCTGCTTCAGATTCAGTTCCCATTCACCCTGCTCATTCGTGCCTTGCTCCCTGCTTTTCTCGTGTGTGCACACTCCGGCAGGTCATGGCACAGGGCAGGCTGGCAGTCCCTGGCGCTGGGAGCACGGTGTCTGTCTGTCTGTCTGTCTGTCTATCTGGGTGGCTGATGGCTGGGACCACTGCACTCCCCAGCCAGGAGCAGGGCAGCAGGGGGACTCACTGTAAACCCAGCAAAGCTCAGCAAAGCACAAAGCTCAGGTAGCCTCCTTTGGCTCACTGTGGGCACGAGGGTCAGATGAGCTCCTCATGCTCCGTTAGCTGGCTTTGGTCAGGGACAGAAGGAATAGCAGCATGTTGGGGCTGCCAAGGGAGGTCTTGCTCAGCAGCATCCAGAGCATGCCAAGGGCAGGAGGCCTTTCCCAAGGCGTTTGGCTGCTCAGTGTCTGAGGCTCTGCTGAAGGCTTGCTGCATGATTTGTAACTTGGTAGAGCTGATGACTTTTACAGGAAAGATAAAATCTTGCCTCTTGGAAACAATTGTTCCATTTTTAAAATAAACTTACCTCTCCAATGAGCAGCCTGGTAGAATGTTCATGTATCAAATCACGAGAGTTTGTGTAGGCCTGAATGACAGAAAAATACTGTTTTGCCTGTGATGATAAAATAAGTTACTTTGGAAAAGCATGCATTACTAGTAAGATGTGTACCTGCCACTGAATACTTGGTCCAAAGCTTTCCACATCTAGCAGAACTGGGAAACAGATTTGGGAAGGAAGCAATCTTAACAGATAGAAGTGACACAAACCTATAATGAAAATAATTACATGTATTTTACTGCTGATTATTTCTCTCTTGAAAGTGTGGTTTTTCACTGCCATTAGCAAGGAGTTCTAATTAGAAGTAAATAATAAATCCATTCAATTATTAATGCTGCTTTCAGGCAGGCATTTAATATACATTGAAATCTGATGGTCAGACTTCATTGGTGTTGTCAGTGCATCATTACCAGTTTAAATGCGATTACAGAGAGCTTCTGTCACTACAAGATTTGCCCAGGAAATGTAAAGTTCTGACAAGGATACTTCTAGGTCTGCTAGGCATTTGAGATATGTTAATGTTTTTCACATGTCCTCAGTGGGGGGGAAGAGAGGGCAGTATTACTGCATGATCAGGAAGGCAAAGGGAGCGTGACAAAGGCTTGGTAAGTCCAGTACAGGAGCATGTATTTCTAGGAAGAACGTGATCACTGCACTGAGTTTGTACATGAACAAAACCCTTGGTATGGGTACAGGCTGCAGCCAGCAAAGACTGTGCAGAAGGTGAACAGGAGGGCAAGAAGCCTAAGGCTGCTGGGGTCCATTTTTTCTTAGGCAGTACTCTTGGTTTTCTTCTAGTTTTTTTTTCTGGGCATTTTAAAAAATGCTTGCCCTACATTCCCTGTGTGTGACTATGTTAACAGATCAGACCAGACTACTGTGAATATTCAATTACTCCAAATTGGTTGCTGATCTCTGTTAATCCCAAGCATGCTGACAGTGTACGTATCAAATGCATTTGTTCACATTTCAGAAATGAGCAGAGCTATTGCAATGCAGTGCAGTGTCTTAATGCCCCTAATAGGCTGATACAACTCTTCTGGAAAATACTGTCATGTACATATGTTGTATAGATGATGAAATGGGGAAACGTGTGTAGGTGCTCACACAGATATATGGTCTTAAAATCAATGGACTTAGAATGTGTTTACTCTGCATCACATGCAGGTCTGTATCTGTAGAAAAAAATAATGGACAACAGTAGTTTTCTAAGTTAAGGCTTGATTTTTCAGTTATACATCACACTGATGCTAGATTAAAGCAAAACCCGAGGCCTTGGTTAGAGAAAATACAGTCAGGTAGAGCAGTGTTCAACTTGTGGCATTGATAAGCTCCACAGATGCACTTTGAAAAGTCCTTGAACATCGCTACTTGAGTGCTGTTTGAATATGAAATCCTTAAATCTGACTCTCCACAAACTGAACAAACAGTGTACTGTACATTATGTCCTTAGAGCAGATTAGGCAGCTTGATTCAGACACCACAGAGATTCAGAGCTGCGGAAACTGCTCTCAAGTCATGCATTTTTTGCATAATTTCTAACTTGTGTGCAACGTGATGCAGTTATCAGTTTTAGTGTGGACGCTATGCAAATACTAAGCACCTTATCACATGTGGTTCAAGGTTGCAGTTACAAGCAGTGCTTCCTCTGTTTATGTATGAAAAGGGAAAGCAATGTCTTATTAGAAGTGTTCAATTGAATAGCAAACTAGAGACAAGCATTACCACACTGACGCTTGTAAAGCAAACTCAACTTTGAAGCAATAGGAATGGGAAACAGTAGCCAATTCTCTTTTGTTGAGCAATTTCTAAAGGGACAAACTAATTTTTATAGTGAAACATGAAATTAACTTTTAAGTAAGCTGTTGGAACCTGGTTCCAGGTTTTTTCAACACTGGTAACTGGTATCTTGAGCTGCCAGGATCTGTGAATTACAGTAATTTCACGATTACAAGCCGCACCGTTTTGACTAAAATTTTTCTCCCACACCGGAAATGTGGCTTACACTCAGGAGCAGCTAATATGTGAATAATTTTCTGACATTTCCAACCCCGGAAGTGCAAACCGAGGTGCCCAGTCAAGCAACCTGCCAGTAAAAGCTGGCATTGCGCGATTGTTACAAATTGGCTACTCTGTTGTGCCGCGGGTGGAACCGGGCTCCGTGCAGGCAGTGCGGGGGAGGGGAAGGCGGGGGACTCCCTCCTTCAGGCAGCGCAGCCCGGGAGAGGCGGGGAGCTCCCTCCTGTGGCCCCGTGGCCTGGGGGGGACGTGGGGGCTCCCTCCTGCTGACCCTGCGGATCGGGGGCAGGCAGGGGGCTCCTGTCCCTGCCTGTCGCAGCCATGGGTGCCAGCAGGCTCCGTGCCCCCCTGCCGCCGCGGCGCAGTGCCGGGCTGGGGCAAGCGAGCCCAGCGGCAGCAATGGCCGGCCCCGAGCAGCCCCGCCGAGCAGCAGCACCGAGCTGGGCCACCTGGCCCCGTCGGCAGCCCCGAGCCCTCACGGCCCGAGCTGAGCCAGTAAACCCCGCCATCCCGCGATTCTGTTACTATTTGGCAACTTTGTTGCACGCGGGTCCTTGCTGCGAACGGCAGAGCGGCTTATACTCAGGTGTGGCTTGTGTATGGACAAAGAACAAAATGTTTGCCAACACCCGGAGATGCGGCTTATAGTCAGTGCAGCTTGTAATCGTGAAATTACTGTAATAGTGCCAGACTTTGCCAAGTGAAAGGGAATCCAGTCAGCCTCTTTCCCTTACACTGCACAGGTTTTACCTCTATTTTTAATTTGCATTCGGGATTATGTGTCAGTGATAGAAATACACTAGTAGAAGTGTTACACTGAAGACAGTGTCCTGTCACCTCCATAGCAGCTCAAGTGTGGAGGGATGTAAAGTAGCAGGTCCTGCATTTGCAGCAGGACACAACAGAAGCAGGTGAGTTACTGGCTGAGGTGACACTTCTCCTCACAATCTTAGCATTAACTTTTCTTCTTGGCAGACATAAGGGGCAATCAAGCACAAGTTGCATAAGGAGAAATAGCTGTCCTCTGTATTTACAGACTTACTGCCAATCCAAAATACTCTTGCCTATTGGAAAAGTTTGTGAGATGGTGGACAAGGGGAACAAAAATCTGGATGCTAAGCTAGCAGTTTCGTCTACTCCTGTAATTTAGCTCTGAGCACTTGTAGTTTTGTTGAATCTCTGTTTTATTTGAAGCTAATTTGGTTTCCAATCTGGCAGAAACTGTCCCCTTAATGTCAGTTTTTTCCTTACCCTCCTTGGCACAGTGCATGCTTTCCAGAGACCAGTGTGTTATTTCTGTCAAGTGAAGGCACCCCCACTATGCTGATGTAGTTCCTGAATTGTACAGCTACCAGCATGCACATCCCTAGAGTGAGTAACAGCTCTTTGCAGTACATGTGTAAATATTTACATCCATTTCCCTCCCACTTGGTAAAGCACTCCATTTTTGTACAGTACAAAGTGCTTTGTATACAGAAAAAAACACATTGTTTAGTTGGTTGGGTTGGTTTTGAGGGGGCGTTATGTTTATTTAACAGAAGGCCAAACGAGTTGCAGCATGCATTTTGTGGGATAGTCCTGCTTTCATCCAGTTTCACAGCTGGGCTGGCAGATTTATGAGGAGGTGAGGGACTTCTTCAAGGTCAGACACTGAATCAGTGGTTGAGTAGAACCTCGGATCCTGATGACTCCAGCACTTTGTTTAAAAGTTCCAGCACACAGCTCTGGCTTTGCAAATTAATGCAGAAAATAAACCAAACTTATCCTCAGCCCCACAGTAAATTTCAATAAACAAATGTTATGGGGGCTATTATGGTTATTTAAAATGAGCTTGATTAGTACTGATAGGCTCAGACCTGTCCTTGCGGTAGCGGGGAATTCTGGAAATTATTGTGGCGATTCTTTTTCACTCTTTGAAAAGGTTTGAGTGCTTAAACCCACAGATTTAATATAAGTAGATGTGTGCATCAGCTACTGATGTTATGTCTTTGTTGCAGAGCAGTGAAGATCATCATCCGTTTGTTACAACACTGTACCAGGTAGGGTGTAAAAGCAAAATTGACAAACTCAGAGTGCCAAAACTATTGAAAAACTCATGGAAGGTTTAAGTTGGCATCTTGCTATGTTGCAGTCAGGTAGGGTGAGCTGCAGCAGTGAGGACAGCTGCGGCTTCTGCAGCCAGCCCTGGCAGCAGCTGTATTTGTAAGGAACAAATGCCTCCCTGGCATTTTCCTTGCAGGACCATGCAGTAAGGCCACACATGTCATCAGAGGGACTGGCTCTTGCTGCCCTGGACTTGCAAGAGAGAGGTTCCTTAGGTTTAAAGTTCTCTCCAGAGTTTTTGCGCTTCTGATAATAACTTTTTCTGGCATTTATATAGATGGCAGGTTCTGGCTGTTGCCTTCAGCCAGGTAGACCACAGGATGCTTGGTGACTGAGGTGACTTTGTGAATGCTATGTGCTAATTTCCAGTTATGAAACTTAAGAAGTGTTCTGCATTTCTGTTGGACAAAAAACTTACAAGCCTGCCACTGGAAAAACAATTAGTGTCTGTGTCAGCACAGGTTTGCCAACAGCAGAGCATCTTGCTACATTGTCCTGACATGTCTGCTGAGTTTGGAGTCGCCCAGAGTGGTGGGACTTCCATGATTTGTCAGCATTAATTCCAACTTCCCTTTCTTTATGCTGCTTCATCTGAATTCACACTTGGCTATCTGTGTCTGAATGTAGCAAGGCCTCGTGAATACAGTCTGGAAAATGCAGCAATTAGGTGATTTTTTAACTGTTTTGTTTAGATTATTTTCTTTACTTTCTCAGTAAGCTGTATTTTGAACAGGCATGTGGTTTAATTTAATTTTCTCATCAAAATGTGCTGTTGCCAACTTCAGGTCTTAAAACTTTCTTTTGTTGTGTAGTGACTGCAGTATTCCTGAGGCACTTCTTTGTACTTTTATTTTTTGTCTTCTACATATGGATGCAAATGGATATATCCTCTTCACTTCTTTTATGATACCTGAGTTTTGGCCTTGATTTGAATTCCTCTTATCATTTGTGCCTGCATGCAAAAGTTAGAGCATGTCAGAAAAGTAAAGTGTGCTCTCACTATCTGTCAGATGCAAGGCAAAAATAAAATCTTCAGCTTTATGCATTGAATAGTAAATTAATAGAGATCTTATCATTTGTTAGAGATGTATATTACTAACCTCAGCTGAAAACTTGATGTGTGGTAGGAAATCAAGCTAATACTTGCTCCATCCATTAAAAGGAACAAGCACAGCAAGAGGCCAGGATAATGAGATGAGTATAAAGGGAGCAATGAATTTTACCATAGTTTTGAAAGCTCATTATTGAACAAGAGGTTTGTGAAGAGGCTTGGAAGAAAAGCCAGCTCTTGCTGTTGGAGTACAAATGGAGTTTGAACTTTCTTTTAAAAGATCTTGAATCTGTTACAAGTGTATTGAACTACATGGTAGTGGTAAGTGTCTGAGTTTTGGTCTCTGAGCTCATGGAAAACTTAGTTTCTGGGTGTATAAATTTAGTATTAAAAGGTCTGTTATTCACTTCTTGGTTTGTGTTTGAAAATAACTCTGTGGGCCAAAAAGAAAGACAAACCCAAACCACCCTCAAATGGCGCTCCTTGGTTTTTTATTTCATTTGAGAAGAATTGCAACTTTTTTATTGTAAATAGTCTGAAACAGGTCTGTAACCATGGGAACATAAGCATTTTTCTTAATAGAAAATAGTAATGAATACACCCCGTTACACTTTTCAGGTCCCAGTAAGTTTAGCAACCATATGTGCAGCACTTCTCTGGCCAGGACCTGCACTGATTTCCACGTGTGTGCACTGGGTTTAGCCAGAGATCCTGTTGCCATCCCTGCAGGGTGGATGTAGCCTGAGGTTGGTGAGGTGAACATCCAGCAGGGTGAAAGCTGTCTATCTGATGTGAGTACAGTATGTGGTTGATTGAGTAACCAGAATCGGCACTCCTGGCAGCCTCTTCCCACTGGAAATAAACATTTACAGTAATTTCACAACTATAAGGCGCACCCTTTTGACTAAAATTTTCCCTCGAACCCGGAAGTGCGCCTTATAGTCCGGTGCGCCTTATCTGATGGGCAAAGTTTGGAAATTTGTGAACCCAGAAGTGCGAGCCCACAACAGTCCTGAGCCAAGCAGAGCCCGCCCAGCGGTGGCATCGGGGCTGCGCCGGTGCGAGAAAAGCCCGGGGGTTCACGGGGCTCCCGGAGCTGCACGGGGCTGCCGGAGCGGCGTGGGGAGGGAGGGAGTGGGCTACCGCAGAAGCCGCGAGCCCCATCTGCTCCGAGCCATGCCCCCTCTCCGAGCGTGGAGCAGGCGCGGCATGCCACGGCACGGAGAGGTCGGGGCTTGCCACGGCACAGAGCAGTCGGGGCTCACCGCAGCGCGGAGCAGGCGCGGCGCACCGTGGTACGGAGCGTGCGCAGCTCGGAGCGGGTCAGAGTGGGTGCGGCTCGGAGCAGCCGGGGCTAGCAACGGCATGAAGCAGGCGCGGCGCGCCACAGCACAGAGCAGTCAGGGCTCGCCGCGGCACGAAGTAGGCACGGTGCGCCGCGGCAAAGAGCGGTCGGGGCTCACCGCGGCACGGAGCGGTCGGGTGTCACCACGGCGCGGAGCAGGCACGGCACGCCACAGCATGGAGAGGTTGGGGGCTCCACACCGCGGCAAGCCCTGACCAGTCTGTACCGCGGCAAGCCCCGACTGCTCCGAGCCGCCCGGAACCACTGCTGCCCTGAGGCCTGCCTCGGCAGCCAGCCCCAGGGGCGGGTGGGAGTGCCGGGCCCCGTGCACGGGGAGGGCACTTGGGACTGCGTTTAAAGGCTACACCAATCTGTTAAAATGTTTCCAATTTGAGCACATGCCAGTAAACTCCAAGATCAAGGGATTCCGTTACTAATTCGTTACTTTGTTGCGCACGGCATGGATCCTCACTGTAAAAAAAAGTGCGCTTATAGTCCGGTGCGCCTTATCTGATCTACAAAGTTGCGAAATGTGCCGGCTCCCAGGGGATGCACCTTATAGTCCGGTGCGCCTTATGGTCGTGAAATTACTGTACTGGCTGCTGATCTAAATGCACTTCTTTGCCCAGCGATCTAGCAGGTGTGCTTACCTGAACCTGTCTCAGCAGTGTTATCTTCTGAGATCTTTAGACAAGATGGTAGTGTCTTACTAATGTTTAAAACTCCTTTGTGTTTTGGGAGTGTGTCCTGTGCCCTTCCTATGTGGCATATTTTGTGCCTCAATAGCTTGAACTGTGGAATCTCTCTTTCCTGTGGTCAGTATCCCATTCAAAGCATCTGCCTGTAGCAGTGTGCTCCAAGGGAATGTCTCTCCACTCGTTCAAAGCATCTTTCAGAGATCACTGAGTTGACAAGGCTTAACATGCTAACTCACATTTTGCACCGTGGTTTAGAAATGAGATTGTCTTTCACATCTCCTTTTTTTCACAGCACTTTTTCTTTTTAGGAAGTGCAAAGTCAAAATAAATATCTCTGTGTGGGCACTGCTATCACTGCAATTTCAGCTGATGTAGCAGAGTGGTTTCACTGTAGTGGTGCAGTTGTATGAGAGGAAGGACATGCTTGCAGTTAGGTGCTGTTTTTCTGGGGGCAAAGCTGTTCTCAATTTCTTCTCAACTGGGCAGAAAAAATGTCCAAGAATCCCAGGCCCGTCAGCATGGTTTGTGTCTCAAATGCACATGGAAAAGGGTTAAGAGATTTCAGAAATAGCTGATACAGCTCTGTTGGAGACAGTTTGACTTCATATTGCTGGCACTATAGTAGAGGAAGGACCTTTGGACTGCTGGAGCCCCAGCACCAAGGGAATAATTTTTGAGTTTTATTGCTTTTGTGCGTGTTTTAATTGGATTGAACTGTGCCCCAAGGGGCCTGGAAAAACATTTTGGCAGATGTGCTAGCACTTCCCCGACTGTGTGGACAGCCTGCTAACCCTGGAACAAGTAACCCCAGTAGCCCCATGAGCAAAAGAAAATTCACTGAAAAAGCACCATCAGTGTAATCATGGTGAGGTCAAGGGCCTCTGCTGGGAAAACCTGGTATCTGTGATTCACAGGATGCATCAGCAGGATCTGGTGTAGACCTGTCCTAACGGGAGAAGCCTCTGGTGATGAGAAGTGAATTTGTGTGGAGAGCAGTGGTTGCTTGCTCTCTGTTGGCAGCCCTGCATTTCTGGGTGCTTGAGTCACCTTACAGGAGCAGGAGCAGACAGGGGATCAAATTGAGTGATGCTTCAGCTTCGTTATTGACTTAATAATCCCTCTGATGAGTTGTGTGCCTGGCATGTGCTCTCTTCTCTCCAAAAGTGCATCCTGATAGTCCAGGTTAAACCTTCCCCTCACCAACAGGCTTCCTCTGCCAGTACCTGGGCAGCATGTACTGCTTCCCTGCCTGGGAACATGAAGCAGTGTTTTATGGACAGCCTCGTGGTAGGGTGGAGGTTCTGTCTTTTTGTGCAACAGCTGATAAGGGGACCTATTTTGGTCTTGGTCAGATCAGTCAAATCAAACTCTATTAAAAATGATAATTGAAATCAGGTGTTCTAATTTAGATAATGGTAGGAACCTGTATAGCTTGCTTTTAGGGATGCTAAATTTCTTCCCAGCAGCTGGTGAATATTTGATATTAAGATTTTGTGTTCAACTTCCAGCACCTGAGTTGTAGCCTTTTCGAGGCATTTCCTTCTCTGAAAATTGCAGCTACAAAGAAACTTAATTTGGTGTTTTGGAAACTCACACTTTGGAAACTTTTCTTCCCACAGCATAGTAGTATTTTTGCAGAGAAGCACAAGACTGTGTATTTTCTGTTGAATCTGCAAAGCATGCAAGAGCTTGTAAGGTTAGTATCAGCAAATTTGTTGGTTTGATGGACTTTTTCAGATGAGTGAAGCACAGAATTGAGAACTTCCAATATAGCACTAGTTCTGTATTCTTTACAGTACAGGGATCTCATAAGAATAACTTAATTTTTAATTTTAATTTAATTTTTAAACAATACTAGGGGAAAAAAAAAGATTCTGTTTTACCTATCTGTCTCGAACTAAATGAAGTTGGGTGATTCCTCACTGGTAACTCTGTGGATGTAACTTATTGTTGGAGGTTTTTGCAGGCTTTGCCTTGTTAGCTGTGTCTTGTTTGTCAGAGTGTATGCTAATAAAAAAGTGCATGAAGATACTGGTATAAAGATTTCTACTTGAAATTGTACTAAGGGAATACTCTTCTTTTCCCTTCCTCAACTCTGTGTTCTAGCTGTGGCAAGCATAAACAGTTGCTCAAAGGCCCAAGTCTGGCCTTCAATCCAGAGCACTTGAATTCTGACAAGACATAGTGTCTTTTTTAGAGTCCAGCTGTGGTGCACATGATGGTGCAGTGGGAACCAGTCTTGCCCTGCTGTGTTCACAGATGCGCTTTGCTCATTTGTTGCTTCATGTAACACCTTTCTTTATTGCTGAGGCTGTGTTTCCATGATTGTCTTGATATTAAGCAGAATACAACCACACTTGAACTTGGCTATTTGGTATTACCTCTGCCCCACCTTTATGGAACTACCCAGATGTATCTGCCCTGTGGTCTTTACTATCCACACCATTTGCCTTCATGATGTAAAATGTGATGGTACATGATTTGAGCTATGGGTTTCATGGCTCTTGGATGAGGACAACTGAATTTGGGTATCACACAAAACATCACTAGGCTCAGGCTTTAAAAATCAGATGGGTGAGAGTTGGGAGCCATTAATCTTGTACAAGAAGTGCCTGTAGAGAAGTTTCCTGTACTAGTTTAGGTTAATATTGTGAATAGCAAAAATCAATATCCCAATGGATGGTAGTGAATGCAAGATACTTTAAGGGGAAGGAAAGAGATTTGCAGTATTTCAGGGCTCAGACTTTGCTAAGTAGAAACTGAATTTAGGTATTTCTGGGTTTTCCTATGTTACACAGCTACTCACATCAAAAGATCATAAACAGTCTCTTTAGCTTCATAATCTTTAGCTGTAGGATTGAAACATGCTCTTGTTTCTAGAAACTTCTCAGTTAATCTGTCAGACTCAAGTTATTTGCAGAAATATAATGGTATTGTCAGAGCAGGAGAGAGCTCATGTGTAGAACTAAGTTAGTGGATTTAACCAGAGAGCATAAGCCTAGGACTCAGTTCTGAAGCATACACAGGTAAGATGGAACAGGTGAGAAAAATAATAAAATAATAGAATCATTAAGATAAGATAATTAGATAATAGATAAATTAATAAAGATAATTAAGTGCAGCTATTAACCTAGTACTGGCAGCGCTTGAATCATGTTAGGTCAGTACTGTCAGGGAGAAGTGGCATTAGCTCAGGCTCTGGGGAGCTAAATTAAATGGTTCTTTAATGCATCCTTTGTCTTCTAATCTGATGCTGTTTGTTCTGTAGGAGGATTTTTCAGTGTAATAGTTTGTATGCTGTACTGCAGTAGGTTCAGGCAAGTATACCCATCAGCCTGTAAGCTACATGGAAAAAAACACTCAGACCAACTCTGAATTTTTTTTTCTTCTATGTCCCTTGCAGCAGAACTTGCCTTCTTTCTAATGAGAAGGAGAAAAAAACGAGAAAATGAGAAAAATTAAGTCTTTGCCCATCTTGCATTCCACCAGAAGTCAAAATGAACAACATAAGTAACTTTGCAGACTGTTGGAAATTTATGGTGAATAATTCTAGCATTTAGAGGGATAGTGACTGGGATGTAAAAGGCCGTACAATCCTCAGTGTCCGTCAGTGCAGGGCATTAGGACTCACACCTGCCTGGGCTTATCTGCCTGCCAGCAGGTCAGCTCTGGATGGACATGCAGCTTCGTTCCCTGGTCTCCAAGCCTGTTTCATGTTCAGGCCTATGCACTGAAAGTATCTCTGTTACAAAAGGAACAACTGGTTGGTGTCCTAACAGGGAGATTGCACTCTTGATGAGATTGTGTATCTATAATCTGAACTTGTTTTGAGAGGTGAGAGGAGTGACATCTTTAGGGGAAGAGAACATTGAAAAGGCAGGCTTTTGTTGCTAGCAGGGATCTCTAAAGCTGAATTCTAAGATGTGTATTTATCAGGAAACACAGTGAAATAAACTTCTTTGGGTAGTGAGAGTAACCTGGAAAGGTAACTAGAGGGCAACACTATTCACTAGCGTACAAGATTGCCATGTCCATGTATCTTTCTCACAACCTTTCCTCCAGTGCAAGCAATCAGAAAAGGTGGTCCAATTTTAATCCAGCTGTTCTAATTTTTTTTTTAGTAACATGTTAAGGTAATCTCACAGTATTTCATGTTGGACTTCTGGCTAGCCCTCATTTTAAAGAATATAAACTGGAGCTTATACAGTGTCCTGTGCTTGAGGTTTGTCAAAGTAAATTGAAAAACAAACAGCAGTATTCTTACAAAGACAGAAAAGTACTGGTGTGTTTTTCTTTGCAGCAACAGTTTGGGTTTTTATTTCCAGAGCTATAAACATTATGGTTATGTGTAAAGCTACCAAGTAATTCCTGAATATAAGACATCTTTGTTGTCTGTCTCCATAATTCTGACACAACTGCTGAAGTGGTACTGTCCTTATTTGGGGTGGAAAAAATAGTGCTGTGAATTACTCTTTGCTGGTATCATGGGAACCAGTGGTAATTGGGCTTCTCCAGCATACACATACATGCTATCTGGCATGTGATTCAACCGTGGTTTTCAAATGTAAGCACAGGCAAGCTGTGGAAAATAAAATCGCGCACACACCTTTTAATAAGGAGAGCCACCTTAATGTGTGTTCAATTTGCCCTTTTGCTTCTTGCAGGGTAGGAGTTTTATAGTTCAAATGCAAACCAGCCAGTTTACATGCAGTTTTTATGAGAGTAACGTATAGAACAGTCTCTCAAACTTGTACAGCCAAGAGCAACTTCTTTCCCTTATCTGTATATAGTGCACTTTCTCACACATAAAGCAATATCTGTGCCATGCAATAAGACTTAAATAAGACTTATGACATGGCTTTGAAAAATACTGCATTTCTCAACCACTCCATCTGCCTGTATTTTTGGATTCATGCCCTACAATGAACAGTTCGTGTTTCTATCTCTTCACCAAGCTGTACAAGTGACACTTCAGGGAAGCCTACCACAGGAATATGACCAAGACAACCTATATTCAAACCTTCTATCATTCATTTTTTAAAAAAGATAATGATTTTATACTTAACATCCATAAGCTTTTCCCAAGTGCATTGAAAGGAGATTCTTACCTGTACGATAAAAGAAAATGAACAGTATTATATGCAATATTATCTCTAAGGATGTAAAAAAGGGAAACTTGTAGAGACCCTTAGGACAGAAAGAAGAAAAGGTCTTTTAAGCTGTTCTGTGAATTCTTGGGCTCCTGGGCCTGATATATTTGTTCAGGCTCCTTGTAATATTACCAAGCAAAAGAATGTAATATTGATTTTCCCCAAACTAGACATATTAAAATTTAGAAGTGTTTTCATATTTGTACTTTAAAAAGCTCCAAGAGGTCTTTGTACTAGACACTGTAAAACTTTATAGCAAAGAGGTAGGATTTTTTCCTAAAAAAGTTTCAGTCAAAAAGAGTCCACTCTCGCATTCCTAATAATGCATGCTTTATTTGAGTAATAATAAAATAAATTTACTAGTATGTGTTTGAGAGAGCCTAAGTAATTGGTACCTGACTGTGTAATCAGTCTGAGTAATGCTCCTGCAGTAGCCCAGGAGTGCAGTGTGCAACTTCAGTGCAAGTTAGAAGGTGACTGTGCTGCTTGTAAATAAGCAATTTCTCTTTTTCACATCTTGTTTTTGAAGATTTTGAACTAGAGGATAAATATGCATTTATGCTTTCTCCCTTATTTCTGCAACTTTTCAAAACAAGGTACAGTAGGGCTTATGTTTTTAATTTTTCATGAATGTGATGCCTTTTTCTTACCTTTTTTTTTTTTTTTTTTTTTTTTTTTTTTACTCCACTGCTTCCATCTCTCTTCACTGTAGTTTCATGATTGAACCATTGTGCAATATTTAGCTGGTTTTGTTGATCTTAAATCAGATTGAATTTCAGATTCCTGAAGTTGCAGGAACCTCCAACTCCAGCTGCACATGGGTCTGAGGGATCTCGGCTCAGAGGGGCCACTTGGGCTCTCGGGGTGTGGATCTGGGTTTCACGTTTGTAATGAAAAACGCTTAACTGCCTTGGCTGCTATCTAAAGATATGTACAACTTGGTTTCATGCTTGTCCAAACCTGTTTTCTTTTTCCTGGCAGCAGACTCTCCTCTTGCTGCAGCTAACAGTGCTGGGAAGGGCGGGGGGGATGGAGAGCCAGTCCCTATTACGCAGGTTTGGGAAAGTTCAGATTTCCTTGCTGAGCACTTACTGGGGCTCTCTAGCATGGTTCAGCCTAAAATATTGGTGGGCATCTTGTTGTGAGGATAACATACAAGCATGAGAGCCCTGAGAGTCTTGAAGCTTTATGCTTTGCTGTGTGGCACAGGTAGCAAAGGGCCCGCATAACTTTTTAGGAGGAATTCCTGGTTGAAGAGAGCGAAGCAAAGCCCTGCTGGCTGAGCAGTAGCGATGCTCACTGAACCACAGTGCTTTTCCAGGAGATGTCAGTGGTCATCAGCTGGAGACTACTGCTGTTGTCTAAGCATGCTGGTCCTGGAGAAAAGTAAGATTCCAGGGGCAGACTATATTCCATAGAACTCTAAAATAAGGTGACTTTGTGCTTTTTTTCAAGATAATGTTTATGATGAATTTTGATGCTGAGATCTCCTTGATTAGTTAAGCTATCAGAAGTACATTAGTAAGAAAAGCCCAAGTTTTTTGCATACTGTATAGAAATTCAGAATTCTTCCTCCTTTCTCCCACCTTTCCCCTGTCAGTTACCATTTTTGCCAAGTCTCCTGAGCAGTGGTAGGAGCAGAGGGACCCCCTGCCCTCTGCAGTGACCCATGGTTTTCTGCTGGTAGGGAGGCAAGGTCCCTTGCTCCTTCCCTCTGTAGACACAGAATCTTTTGTCACAGTCCTGCTAGCAGGGCATGTGAGAGCAGTGCGTCTCGGGAGGGATTACTACCTATTATTATTACAGTCTTGGGCAGCCAACCTTGCAGTAATCAGACACCAGCAGGTTGCTAGCCACAGAAAGTGCTCTGTGGGCCAGGCTGTTGAGGTTGAGTGTCTGAGCCTCTGAGAAGAGGGGTTCGCTGGGGTGCAGAACTGAAGCTGATCTTTTCTTTATCTCTGGCTAAGCCAGTAAATCCATGCCTAATGCATGCAGCTTTCTGCCATGGCCTCTAACCTTACTCCTTTTGGCATTGTCATGGGTTGTGGTGAGCTTCACTACAGGGCGCAGGGAGGTCAGCAAGAAAACTGAGTGAATGATCAATCCCTTCCTGGACCCAGCTTACTTGTATACATGGACTGTCATGTGCCTCTGGACCACATGTGCTGGGATCCTGGTTAACACACATGGGTAGGAGGAAGCTGTACTCCTGCTATTGAAGCCAGCTGAGATTCAGCTCCAGCCTAGACTGAGATAGGGCTAAAGCTTCTCCTTTACCACAAGACAGTGCTGCCCTTGTCAGTGGTTATGAATGGCACTGGCTAATTCTGAGTGTGGATAAACCACCTGCACTTATTTTTTTTATTTGTCAGTGCTTCCATGCTAGCAAAAGATACTTTGTTGATATTTAGGGTGCTTTCTCAGGCAGGGGAAACTATGCTGTTGTGGGACCCAGCACTAATCTGGGTAGGTTAAAAGGCAGCTTTGGACACCTGCTGAGCACTGGTCTGTCGCTGCCTACAGTGTAATTACAATTACCTCTGCATGTCAGAACCAGGCACATAAGTAAGAAGAGGTCACCTCCTCCTGCAGTTATTTAAGGGCACCTTATATTATCTTAGGTCAGAACTGGAAAAAAACCTAGTTGCTGTTCAGCTGAATTAATGGCTGTAGTGACAGAGGGAGTGGCGTTGCTGTTTCTCCTCAGACAAAATTTTCCTGAAAGCCTGATGATTGTTTTCAGATCAGCACACATGGTAAAAGTCAACTTTGAAATGGCATAACCTTGTTGACTAGGCTGCTGTAGAAACTGTACTGTGTGCTTAGGTTTGGGAGAAATGCCCAATGTTTCATGTTCACCTGCTTGTAATTCTGCTTTGAGCCTTCTCCATTGTTTGTTACAGCTCATCATGTCCATATTTGTTTCCATGGACAGACGTTCTTAGGAGCTTACTGTATTCAGGGCTCCAGTTCCTCCCTTTTCCACCTCTTGCCCTCTCTCTCCTCCCTGCAGTGTCAGTAACCATTGTACACCTGCAAGTTTTGGGGGAAAGGAAGTTGAGTTGGCAGTTACCTCGTTTAAAGGACTGCTTTGAGCTGTAGATAAAATATGCCCTTGGCTGTCTTCCTAGCAGTATAGATATGTCAAAACCTCTCACCGTGGGCAACCCACAGGAACAGCAGGTGGTAAATGCTGGCTTAATGAAAAGCCCCTCTGATCCTTTAAAGATGAGAAAAGAGCAAGTGAGGGGCTGAGGTTCATGCCAGGGTTGTGCCCAGTTCCTGGTTTCTGGGCTTGAGCAACAGTAAGTAGTGCCAGGGGTGTGGATGGGAGTGTGGCAGTAAAGGAGAGAGGTTGGTTTGTCTTTACAAGGCAATTTGGGATACTGTAAAAATGCCATTCTGTAATATTGTAGAAAAAAAGACTAAAAGTTAACTTTACAAAGAAATATAAAAGGGCTTTTACTGTCTTCTAAAACAAATAATTCATGCCTCAATTTGGACTTAGGCTTTCACAAGCGGAAATTACATGATGTGTGTGTATGAGGTGTCAGGTTGAGCACGTGGACAATGCTGTTCGTCTCATGGTTTAGTTCTAGGTAGTTCTGCAAGGAACAGGGAGCTGGACTCCATGATCCTTAAGGGTCCCTCTCAACTTGAGATAGTCCATGATCTGTGATCTCTGCAAATTCATACAGAGCTTTCTACAGACTCTCATTTAGATTTTTTTTATTCTTGGAACATGAAGGAAAAAAAATATCCCTAAAACTATTTCTTTTTAACAAGCAAATATGAGAGTAGATCCTTATCTAAATTTCACTGGAGTGTGTTCAAAAGAACTCAAAAATGAATCCCTCAAAGATAAATTCAAGCTCCACCAGTTCACTCTCATGTCCATCTCTTGTCTGTTCTTCTTCTCTGGAAATTGTCAATATGTAATGATCTAAAAGCTGTTTCTTTACATTAAGGCAGGAAGGTCCTATAGGAGCAGGTACATTGCTGTTATGAACAAAAGGTTGTTTGATTAAAAGGTATGTATAATCAAATATTGTTGCTGTGAGGCATACAGTGCTTACAGTAGCAAAATTCAAGCCAAGATTTGGAGAAATTAAAAAAAAAACAAAAACCTGAGGAAAACATAAATTGAGAGTTTTATAGTTAAAAGTTGTCAGGAGATGTGAACGGTTAGATTGCTTGTTTATGGACCTCTTCTATAAGTATGCAAGTTGACATGTTCTTAATTCACAAACAGCTTCAAAAATAGTCAGTGCAGAGGCTTTTTTTGCCCTCAGCACTGGATTCATGACTAATGCCTACCAATATCCTATTCTTGCTCTGTATTATTTTATTGCTACCATGTATTTAGGGCGTCTCACATAACATTTACACTCCTGTTTCAAGCAGGGCATTAATTTGTTGTCTGACAACCCTTTTGTGTTTCCTGTGACATTGAGGTCCTCCCTTGGGTGTGGGCAGAACCGACAGAGAATCAGTTGGCTGACAGCTGGACTGAGGTGCACCTCTGCCAGTATTTCAGGGACTGGACACTTTGAATTCAAAATGAAGTGCATATGTGAGTTGGAAAGCAAATTCTTGCCTTGACAACTGGGACAGGATGGTTCCAAAGGGACAGATCTCCCTGTGGTGAGGAGATAGACAGGAGAGGGCACCAGGAGGGAAACTGGGACTATAATGGCAAGGGGCACAGGCGTGGGAGAGGGGAGAGAACTGCCTGGAAATAGATAGAGGAGGTCTTGCAAGAGGAACACAGAGGTGGAGTTGGTAGTGGAAAGCCCTGGAGGAGAAGCATACTTTGCTGTGTTGCCAGTGGTGTAAGACCTGCAGGAGGAGAAGGTGTGAGGGAACCGGGTCTGGGAGGTTACTGCTCGAGCCTCTGTGGGTGGTGTCTTTCAGGATGGAGGTAGTTGAGGGCTGTGAGACCTTGCAGACCTCCCTGGCTGGTGCATTGCTGTGGGAGTGCACTGGATCATGCTGCCAGCAGCCAAGTGCCGTCAGTGCTGGCTCTTCTCCAGCCTGGCTCCTGGCCACGTTGGTTGTCTCACAGCTGTTGTGAGGGTGGCCTCGGCACCAGAGCCTGCTGGGGTGCTCCTACAGGTCTGCCAGCTCCTGATACCCAGCCAGGACCGGGTGAGCGAGCCGTGAGCTGGAGCAAAACCATTGGTGTCTGGCTGCATCTGGCCAGAGCTGAGGAGTTGGTTGCTGCCTGGTAGGAGGGGTGAAGGAAACCTGAGCCCCAAATTGTCTCAGCATGTGGAAATGTGCTGTGAAGAACATACGTTTCCATGCAAAAACCTTTCTCCCGGGTCTGTTTTCTTTTAATTCCCTTCCACCCCACTGCAGCAGCATATTGCAGGGGGAGGAGCACCCCAGCCCAGTGGCTGTGGTCCCTCTGTGCAGAGGGATCAGCTTGCACTGGGTTCATCCAAGGACCTTTCATCCATTACAGCTTGTGTTGTGGCAGAACCTTTTTGGTTTTGGCAATAATACAGTGGTGATAAGTGCCAGAAACTTTGCTGATGGAAAGCTGCACTTGGCAGCAGCTCCCCAGGTAGCTTCTAGTCCCTCTGTGCATGAGTTCATGTAGGTGGGACAATTCCTACAGGATTAGGGCACCATTGGCACCCACGGGCCGTGGTGGCTACCATGCCTGCTGGCAGCCCAGGCAGGGTCAGTTCATGTAGAGTGTTGGGTTGAAAAGAATGTAGAGGGACGAGGCCAAAAGGCTCACAATGGCATTGCTCAGGTTTTGTTTGGAATGCTGGAGACCATCACTGGAGTATCACCTTCTCTGGCAAGCCTTCATTTGGGACAAGGCTTGCCCTAGAGCGCTGTTCCTTTAGAGCTCCAGCTCCCATAGAAACATTGCCTCTGATTTCACTGCTGTGGAGTTGCACACAGGCTGCTCCTATTCTAGTCTTGGAGACAGTCCAGTCAGCTATCTGCAGGGCTTTTTCCTTTTTCATTTTGTTCTTAGAAAAAAGACCTATTGAGATTAATTGCTTTGTGTCTCAAAAAAGTTGGTATAATTTGTAGGCTGCTTATTGACCATAGTTGTTCCACTTCTTGATAGTGGGGCATATTACTCAAATTCAGCTTTGTTCATTCAATTGCAAATAGTCATTGTTGTTTATTTCTATGAATCACAGAATAAATAC
This sequence comes from Catharus ustulatus, assembly GCF_009819885.2. Lineage (NCBI taxonomy): Eukaryota > Metazoa > Chordata > Aves > Passeriformes > Turdidae > Catharus > Catharus ustulatus. The sequence continues at coordinate 82,689,112 of NC_046221.1, forward strand.
AAATTTGAAAAAGTTTCACTTGTACAGTTAGTAACATTGAGAGGAAAGCCAATGCTTTCAGTGCCTGGCATTGCCCACAGACGCGCTCTTTCATTGTGTGGAAAATGATGGATAAAGGGTGAGTTTTTAGTGTTCTGGTCTTCCTCCTGCGGAGGCGGAGACCATCAGTTTTCACCCTTGTCCTTTGGGCTACTTAAGGTGATGTGCACTGAAAGAAAAAGGAGTGGTTGCCATTGCATCTGTTCACTGGTTGCTCCTTGCAGTAACACAGATTTGGGAGTGCCTTTGGTGGAGTGTCCCAAGACATATGGAGATTGAACCATGGAGAGCATGGGCCCAGACCTTCTGTTTCTCTGCTACAAGACAGGGTCTGCTCTCTGTCTCATCTTGCAGCGACGTGCAGGTCAGAGCCTCCTCCCTGGGTTTCTTCATGGCCAGACCTTGCTGCTGACTGGCTGCCTATCAGGGAACTGGAGACACATGTTGAGCTGCATCTCCTGTGTATCCCTTGGGTGCTTCACTTGGTCCAGCATTGTGGGAAAGCTTGGGCAGCTGCAATTCTCCCACTTCTTTGTTCACAAACAGAAAGGGGCACTTGTGTGCTGGTGGTGTGAGAGTGATGTTGCACATTTTCTGTACTACTGCAGTCGCAGTGTTTATAGGTGGGTTTCTTAAACTTTGAGCTTTGTGGTGTCCACAGTGCTGTAAGTTGTACAAGGTTACTTGGAAAGAAAGTTAAAGATGTGCCTTTTTGTTTTTTCCTTGTAAGAATTATATGGACTGCCTAGAGGCTTAGCATACAGTAGTGTAATCTAGGTAAAAGGGATGTGTTTAGTTCAAATTAAATTTCTTAATTGTCTGTGTAGGGAAGCCCTATTGAAGGGTCATAAGTGACGAACCTGTAATTAGAAGCTTGTTCTTACTTGATGGCAGAGCTTGCCTATGAATGGAAATGGTTCAAAGAGTGAGGTGAACTTGAAATACTTCTTGTGGAATGGGTGTTAGGTGGGAAGTGTTGATCAGACAAGATTGTTGACACTGGTCAGCATGTAGAGGAACAACAAAGAGGCACAATTCAGTGGGTTGCTGAACTCTGCTGCGGCACTGACCGGGGCTGTCATCCTCACTATGGAGCTTGGGAGCAGAAAGGGATATTCTGTGTGGGTGTGAGAACCTGGAAGTTGTAGTAGGAAAGCCATTTGGGGAGGTGGGAGGTGCTGCAAGTCATCACTGGTGCTGCTGCTGCTGGAGGCTGGGGAGAGGGAGAGGAAAGCTTCAGGGCAGGCTCCCAGCACTTGAACCTGGGAACAGCTCCTGACACAGGGGTCCCAGGCCCTGACAAGTGTGAGAAGGGATAACTGAGAGGAAGAGTTTGGAGGAGGGTTGACTGATAGGGCGAAGAACAAAGACTGAAAATGGTAGGAACCAAAGCGAGCAGAGAGTAAGGATAAAATGTAGGATTACCACAACTTGCAGGCTCTGTGTTACTCAACTGATTGATTGGGTAGGTACAGTGATGTGCAGAGTGGCCCTGGTACATCTTGTCTGAAAGACTATTTTGAAACAGCACAGTGGGTGTCTAAGGTCAACTGATACAGAAAAATAGTAAATTACTGGACAAAAACATTACTTGGGTTGCATTCTTGTCATGATTAGCTGTAGAACTTTACAAAGTCGATAGTTCTTGTGCTTTGCATTTGATCTTAAATTATTTTAGATTTATAAGAGAGCATCCTTGTCCTGTATTTTAAGTATCCAATTAGACAGTAAATCTCTCCAGGAGAAAAGGGTAAAATACTACATTTATATTTTTGATTTTAAACTCTGGGTCCTTGGGCTTGTCATGATTTATTTTTCTCCCTGGAATGCTGCATTCCACAGCTTGTAATGGCCTCCTTTTTCTGCTTGGACTCATCTATAAAGACATTTTGTAAGATTTATTGCATTCTTTTAACTTCTAAATACGAGGGAAGCACAAATGATGAACCTCAGTTCAGACCAACAACAGAGAATGAAAAAAGAATTAATATTTTTAAGTGGCTGTTTCTCTGTACAGTCCTGTGTGTTTTACTGGGCTATGCTCATGTCTGCTGTGGGGTCAGTGGCAATAGGCAAAAAGATGCCTCATAAAACAGAGAGCATTGATGTTGTGAATGTATGAGCCAAGTCCTCTGGAGCTACTCTTGAGTCATGGATTTTCATGGACATCACAGTAGCTGTTGGGATTAATCCTGTGAAGAGTTCGCATAGGGCAGTCCATGGAACAGCAACAGGAAAGCTGTAGGCTTTACTTTTTAGGTCAGTTAGTTTTGCTTTCTGGTGCTTGTGGACTGCCCAGGTCCTGTAACAGTTTATTTTCTTGTATCACAGGAATTGCTGAAAAAAATGTGGTTGTTTGCTTGTATATTTTTGCTTTCTAAGCCTGTCTCTCAGATGACTTCTGTACAGTAGCTCTTTTTTTTTTCACTTTTCCTGTCCTACTGAATTTTATGTTTACCATTATTTTTCTGGTGATATGGATTTAAGCAACTTAACAAACTGCAGTTTATAGAGTACACCTAGGGTTGATAAAAAAAATTCTTGTGCAGGAAAGAGCAGCCAAGGGAGGCTGGTTGCTCCATGTCTGTTATTCCTACTGACAAACCCTCTCTATTTATTGGAACAAGACTGACAACAGGGACATGTTAAGCTGCATAACCATCTCCAAGCAGGCAGGTACCACATTCAGCATTTTATTAATTGTGAGGCTATGGCAGGTGCCCAGCTGACATAGTTGCTGCCCACGTGGTGGGTAATGGGTCACTGTGTAGAAGGGCTTGCTATAAAATGCGTGCAATATGTGATCTCTTCAGTAGGTGACCTTAAACGTTTTCAGAGAGCAGTTTCAGTAATGACCTAGCTCATGTCAGAGCTTCCAAGGTGCATATGAGCCTACTTCTACCATTAAATAAAATTCTCACAGAAATCTCATTAAAACAATAAAGGCTGTAATTCAAATACCGACTTGTTGATCAGGAAACTTTTGGGGTACCTTCTGCCTTCCTCCCATCCAACATGGGTCATCAGCACCAGATCGAAACCTCACCTCCTTGTGAAAAACACCCTGAGAGATTCAGTTGTGTACGGGCTCCATGCAGGCTGGAAATCCCGAGTGTGACTTGTAGCTTTTGCAAGAAGTGGGGATTGTGGGGTTTTTATCATGTGCATAAGCTCTTAATTCAGCATTCTCTTAAACTCACCTGACTCAGCTGTTGGGAAATCTCTTGATGCCATTTAATGATCTGATTCAAGCAGGGATTTTTAAAATTTGGCATTGTGTCACAAAATGGTACCAATAGAGAGAAAGCACGTGTACTCCTGTCCTTGAGCGCCTACTTTGATGTACTTTGCTTGTGTTAATAAATTGTATTACAAATCACGTATTTTGTTAAAACGTAATTTCCATTAGATCTTGAGTTTAGGAGTACCTTTTCAATGCAGAAAATTAATTTTACATTGTTTTGTGGTATTTCCCTTAAATGAAAAGCTTGAAAAACAACTTTTTTTACCCCACTTACCAGATTAATTGTGCATGATAGCATTACTCCTCTGGCTTTTTAGGCCACTTCTTCATTTGAATCCTTTTCTGGCATGTTCATCACATACTAGTAAGCTGTGGTAGGGAAGGCAGCTCAGTTTTGAAGGGGTCTGCTTTCTCACTGAACTGCACTTGATTGGTGTTACACTGAATTTACTATTTTGTTTTGTAATTCCTAAGTTTATTCTTTTTGTTGTTGTTCTTTGCATTGGTCCATCCTATCTCAACCTCTAATTTTCATTTCCAGAATAACATTGAGAGTTCTTATTTTGCTGTCTCTTTAAGGTTTAATTTAGAGTTTTCCATGTATTCAGCATGTTTGTTATCTTGAACCATTTATATCTAGAAAGGAAAGAAGTTTTTGCTGAATTCTCATTTAGGCTTGTCTTAAATCTTATTCTAGTTTCCTGCATATTTCACTTGACCTTCCAGAAATACTGGGAGGGTCCTTGAGGATGGATGTTCCTGCACTCAGGGTGTTCTTGAAGTTCAGGAACCAACTTGGTTGTCTTCCTGTTCTTTGTGCTGACCCCACGGAGTGGCTCTGGGTTCCTACTTCCTGAGGATTTCAAGTGCTGTAATAATTCATAACGTGACCTTCTAGTTAGTAATGATAAAGTTCAAGGTAGTTTTTTCCATGTCCTTATCCTAATAAAGGCGTGATTCAAGATGAAATAAAGCAAAGCAGACCTTTCAGAGTTTGAGCAGCAGGGCTGCAAAAAGCCCATTTTCAGGAGATGTGGTCTGTACATGTGATCCTGCAGCCCTCTCTCATTACTTCGATCTTGTTAGATGATTTTGGTCAAGTGTTACAGTGGTTTAAGAAATCTGAGGGATGCATGGTTCTGGCAGAAATTAAAAATAAAGTAAAAGTAGCTACCCAGTTTTCAAGAAGAGCTCCTCCTCCTTTCTTACTTGGCAGCTGTTATTAGAAGTTGATGTGTTTTCTAGCTAAGTGATGCACAGTCCTATCTCTGAATCAACTCACAGAACAATTTCCTCACCCAAACAAGAAGGCAGTGTGTGTCATAGATGGAAATATTAGAACAACTAGACTAAAGAGGAGAAAATAGTGAGTTTGAGTGGGAAGGATGAATCTGCAGAGACCATCTTCTGTAGCAGTACCACATGCAACTCATTTATCATGTTGTTTTTCTTGGTGTTTGTGAATTCTTTACATTAATAAACATGCTGAGTGATTTACAGGGTGCTTTGCCTACCCTACTAACCTGTACCCTACTAACTCATCAAAGGATGGACATCACAAAAATAGAGGTTATCCTCCTAGAAGGGATATTTTGCTTCCTTTCCATGTTCATGAGATGCACCCACAGGATATGTGTCATCTCCTTTTGGTTTCCTAATTCTCTCACTTAGTCTGTTTTTCTGTATCTAGGATGATACATATCCTCTGATAAGTTGCTTAATTTTCTGGGATTTGCTCTCCCTTTTATTTCCAAATCCTTCAGCTTGTGCTATTTTTGTTCTACACTATGGCCTGAGTTTTCCTTTATGGTCCTTCTCAGTAGGAACTGCGATTTATAACTTTTGAGATGTAATTATCTCTAATTCCACTTATAGTTTGTGTGGTTAGTCCTGGGACTACTAACACAGTTTTCAGTCCCAGAAGTTTTGCTATCAGTTGATGTTCTTCACATTAATTCTACTATGAGATGTTCTGTCTGGATCACATGCTCCTACAAGTGACTGCTTTCTCCATCTGGGCAGGATCCTTCTGCCCTGTACAAAACCTTGTCCTGTCATCTTTATGGTTCTTCACTGTGAAATAAGGCTCTGATCTCTCCATGTCTGTCTTTTTCCCTCACCCAGGGATTATACTTAGGATGCTCTGAACCTGTTGGAACTGACTGTTTGCTCACATACCCTGTTGATGTCTGTGATGCCTCCAGCTCCTGTCAGAAATCTCTTTCCCAGATCTCCTTTCTTCCCCAGCCTTCCTTCAGTATGCTTTGTGCTGGTAGAAGAGGTATCTGTAATGGTGTGATGGCCTGTGCCAGCATTTGTTATGTTTAGGATACTATTTTAATGATGAAATGTCTTCAGGCTGTGCTCCTCTGTCAACTGGTAGGCTATCCAAGTACAGAGGTTCAGTGTTTGGTCTGATCTGCCTTCAGCCTCTTGCTTCTTCAGTGTCTCTTTCTCACTTGTCTCAGCAGGACAGACAGCATCACTGTTTGTCTGGATGGCCTCCTACAATGTCACCTGTTCAGTCTTTCACTGCCAGGAACATCCACAAGGTTTTATGGTGAAAAACCTCAGAGGGGTTTCCTCCTCCTGTGCAGAGGTGACTCCTCAGGCGCAGCGTGACCCCCAGCGCACAGCAGCATTCCTGCAGTGCTCACTGGTGCTTGGCTGACAGTTATGGCTCTGCTTCTGTTGGCTTCATAAATATTATTTTAAAGGATTTTGGAAGGTTTTGGGTTTTTTCCTAATGTTTCACATTAGTATTTCCACAAAGTATTTGCATTAATTCCATGCTTTGACTTTTTAACATTGAAGTGGTGCCATTAGCAGGGACAAGGATTGCCCGAGCAGCATTGGCCTTGCAAATGTGGTCATATGCCCCTAAGGATGAGGTGCCAAGATGTAAATGTGCAGGAAATGAGTTGCTGAATTCAGAATCAATTGTTTTGTAGTCTGTATTGATGTTATTAGTATTCATAAAAGTTTAACTATATTGATGTGTACATCTTCTTGCGTATTTGTAATAGTTCTACAGAAGATATATAGAAGTGTTTTCCAACCAAGTATTAAAATTCTTTTTTAGAGCTTTTACTGTTTGTTAAGAATTGGCTTCAGAAACTAGTCCCAAAAGTCAATTAAGAAATCTGTTGGCTTATTCATTTCTAAATAGCTACTCTCACAGAACTTAGAATGCTACTCGCATTAGGTGTAATGACTATTTCCTGACTGGAGAGTTGAATGGAAACATTTAAGTGGATTTCAGATCAAGCATATGAACACTTGCAGCCTATTAGAGCATTAATTTTAATTTGCTGTTTTGCACAGTCCAACATTTCCTCCAAGAGCAATTTGAGTGTAAGTGGGTTTTACTGTAAGAGGTGGTTTATTGTTTGGTTGGTTTCATGTTTTTGGGAATAGTTATTGCTTGGTTTATTTTTCTCTTGATAAAATCTAGCAGTAATCCAGTGTGATACAAGATTGCATTTGCCCTTGAACAGGAAAAGTCCTTGCAGTTCTCAGTGCTCTGTCAGTATGTTCTAGTTTCTTATGACCCATGTAGATATTTGGGGCTTCAGTCAGTGTCAGAGAAGCTTTAGAGGAAGGTATCCCTGCCAGGCTATTATATTTTGGAAGTCCGCACACTGATAAGCTGGATCAGGGATATGAATGGGTATGAAAGCTCCATTCTCAGACAGAACTTTTTGAATGTGTGCTCTGATTAATACTGTTTTTGTTTCCCTTCTTTCAGGTATTCACTTATAAACAGAGCACGATCACACACCAAAAAGTAACACCTATGCATCAAACCAGCACGGAGAGCGTGGAAGACATGGCAGCACTTGTAGATCTCCATGAAGGCTCCATTATGCACAACTTATTCCAGCGATATCAGCAAGATAAAATCTATGTAAGTTTTTTCTAAAATTAAGGAAAATATCCAGAGGGAATGTTTTTGAAGGTGTAAGTGCTGTGTGTGTTTTGCTGTTCTGTGCTATCTCCTCTCCTAATGCTTTCCAGTTCCTTGTGCATCCACACAGAGCTGAAGCATGTCTCATAGTGCCATCTCACCCACAGTGATGGAAGAAGAAGGTAGCTCAGGCTGGACACACGGTCCTTTGGAAATCTTGAAAAACTGGCATGCTACATACACTTCTACACTTTCAGTGACAGGGTTGTGTAAAGGACTCTTGTTTTCCTCTTCTTCTTTAGACTCTCTGCCCCAACAACATGTGGTGTGAGTGTCACCAGAGAGGATGTGGTTGAACTTAGTCTGGCACTGCCATTTGAGATCCTGTTAGACCAATATCCAATTCTGATCAGCTTCCCCTCTTGTACTGTAGTAGAAAGGTTCTTATGAAAGAAGGATACAATTGTCAAGCTGACTATTTGTCCTATTAAATAAAGGTAGTTGGACTTTGGGGTCTATGAGAACAGAAAGCTGTTTTATCAGTTTCCAAAACTAGGAATTAGTCCACACAGAATTTCCTTTTCTTAACTCTGTAATGAAGATTTTTATAATTAGATTTGTCTGGTCCTTCAATATTTTCATTAATCTTGAACTAACTAGATACAAATCTTTCCTGAGTCTGGAGCTGCACTAAACATGAGAAAGATACAAGGAATATTAACAGCTGCTGCAGCTTGCAAAATTGCAGTTTTCAGCGGTTCAGTGGTTGGCCATTTTGGTTTGGGTTTTTTAACTAATAATTGCACAACATAATTTTTGTTTCATCACATGTCTGAGCCCTTGATTTGACCATATACATACTTTATTTCAAGCTTCATCTACTGAGTTTGGCTTCTTATTTTTAAATATTAGCATATCTAAGTGAAAAAATAAACTTTCCCTGTATTTAAGAGTTGATAAAAAGCAAAAAAGGGCACAATGAAATAATATTCCTTTGCACATTATCCTAAAAGTGGCTAGCATGGGGAATCCTCAATACTGAGGCAATTCTCTTTATATAAATCTTTATGTATTTTTTTTTCAAGACAAATGAACTTTTACCTTTAAGAAAAATCAGCAAATAAAAAATGAATAGCATAAATGAACAATCCTGCATGTGTGACAAAAAAAATGTACTTGATAAAAATTTCATTTTCCATCAGTATTGTTAGATTAGCATACGGTATTCAGTGTGAGTAAAAATTACAAAAAATTGTTCCATTATGTGCACTCACACAGAGGACGCGCCCCTTTCAAAAAACCATGAGGGTATGAGTGTGATTTTTTTGATGAGGCATAGAACAGCTTTGTTCTGAAGAGACATGTCCTAGCTTCTTTCTTAGCTTGTCAAGGCAAGTTTAGGGTGTTCTGATCCTTGGTGCATTTAGTGCAGTGTACGTTTCTAGACAAACAGGTTTATGTGCTGTTAATGATGACAGATCTGCAGTTGCTACTGACTATGCATTGTCCCTTCAGTTTTGTCAATTTAACTGCTTACTCTTTTGAATCCCCCTGAAAAATTATTGAAAAGGGGATTGGATAAAAACCTATGAAAGCCTCTCTGTTGCCCTGTACATGTAACCAGGACCTGACTGTAGAAACATCTTCTTTTCTCCAGCCTCATTGGTGCCCCACTTCTACTGTAGCAATAGGCTGGAAAGGGCTTCAGGAGCAAAAATATCCCAAAAACCTGATTGAATGTCTTGAGTAATTTCATGAAAGTTCATAAATATAGGAGCATGTGTTTTAGAAGGGGGTGTTGTCATTGCAAAAGTAGGTCTGTCATTTTAAGTCAAAATTTCTTCACATTGAGCAGTTAAATTATGTTTTAATGTTTAATGGTAAAAAGAAAAAAAAAATGAATGAAGATGTGTTAAGCTCACCTTTGTTGAAAGTTACTTTGCAGCTGATCATTCAAACTTGTTTGATCATTCTGCTTTGGGACCAAACTAGTTCTAGTACAGGACAGTAAAAGTTATTGGAATTTATGCCAGGAATAATCAAAACTTTCCAGACTATATATTTACCTTCTACCTTGACCAAGAATTGCTTCATTGTAGTTCACACATTGTCTCTTGTTTGTGCCTCATCACCTTGGCTGTATCTGCCCCTGGTGCATTAGGGATAAATTGGGAAAGCATGTACCACTCTCCACTGTGGCCTTAGTGGCTGATCCTCCTATGAAAGACTTCTTGCCCTGCCTGGATAAAAACCACCAGATAACTGCTGTGTTCTGGGTTACAAATCCCTTTTTACCTCAGTTCTGTGCACCTCCTTGTCCACATCCTGAGTAGGGGGAAGAGATAGGCAAAGGTGTATGCTATCATTTTTGGAGTTCTGTGCTTGTAGTATTACAAATGTATTATTGTGGTTCTTGAGCATGGCAGCTTTTTATTAGTTTTCTCAGTGGCATTGAGACCAGGAAGCACCTTTATTCCTTAACAAAGAATACATTTAGTTGGGATTTATGTTTTGGGGCTTGCTTGTTCACACACATAAAAATCAAATCAAGTGCTTAATTGTAATGTAAAGTGTATGTGATTTCAAAAGTATAGAACAAACAATTAAGGGAAATTTAAACAGTTACTTTAACCAGAAAGACAATTATTTATGCAGATCTTCTGCTGCTAACTTGTGTGTATCTGAAGAACTGTTTTTCCAGCAATGAGCATTTAAATAAATATCTTCAGATGTTCGAGCTCAGTTTAACCTTCTGTTACTTATTAACATTTTTGTCTCACATACTCATACCCATGTTCCTAAACTTTTCACTACTTCCTAATTCATACTACAAAGTTATTTTCTATAGATGCCAAGTTTTGTCAAACATGTCAGTGACTTTATTTGCAGCTGCCAACAACTGCAGTTATAAAGGGTCAGCGGAGGATTTTCTATATTTCCTGATATCTCCTGGGGAGGGAAGAATATTGACTTTGATTATGTTCATACTGTGAGTGATGACTCAGATTACTGTGAATGATGCCTGGCTCTGAACATAATGAATTGAGGCTCTTAGCTGAATCTGTGCTGTTTGTGAGAAGCTGAATGACAAAGTGTTGTTCTTGTCTATGTGCAACCATCTTTTTGTATCAGTGGCAAGTCTGTTAACATCTTGTGATACGTTTTGTGTGAACTTCCATAAAAGAGTGTGTGCTTTCCCTTTTTGGCCTGTGAGACTCATGGGATATGCAAGTCCTGTCTGGATTATTCCAGGCAGGCTGGTACTGTCTGGTATTTTTCTCAGGCTTTATGATAATACTGCATTTATCTGAAAGTTTGATTCTGTGCTATCACCGCATTTGTTGTTCAGGAAAGGACAAAATTTAGGATGGAAGTGATCATATGGTGCATGTGCTTTCATTGCTACTTCATCTCCCATTTTGTTCTTATTGGGAACAACAGTGGGTGATCCAGCTGTGGACATCAGCATACAAGGATTATTTTGCATGCTAGACTGGTATGTGGCAAAATATGGAAAGACAAACACTAGTGCTAAAAATGGAAGGTGCCTACATTTGAAAACAGAGCCTTTAGTGAAGGCACTTGGGGGATTTGGTCACCTCTGAAGCGAGGCCATCACAGGGCACATTGTGTGGAGAGGGGAAATGCTGTGGCAGCCACTCTTGTCGCTGTTCAAAGGCAAATTGTTCCCAAGCTGTTGATTCTGGTTTACTTTTAGTTAAGTACACACTGTGGAGCAGACTGGCTCAGCCTTGCAGAGAATGCCATAAACCACATGGCGTGGATTGTGCTGTGAGTTGCACAAATTTGGGCTGGTTCTGGGATGAGTTGCAGCTGTCTTGTCTCTGCCAGTGGTTGGTAATTGATGCAGGTGAGCAAATTTTGGAAGAGCAGAGCGGAGGATGAGAGAGCAGCTTTTGCTGAGGTGAGAGGCAGGTAGGAAATAACTTCAATATTGTGCAGGTCAGTGCAGAGGCTTTCAGCATCCTGTGCACCCTCATTTACATGTTCAAACAAATAAACAAGTTTCAAAACACTTTTGATTAGCTTTTTCCTTTTGAATTAAGAAATGCTGGGTAGGCACATTCCCCTTTGAAGTGATGATGATGGTTTGACACGTGTCTGTCTTGTTTAGGTGGAGGATGTGCCCCATGCCCAGAGTAGCGTTTTGCTTGGGCTGCAGTGTGTCAGTCCCCTGTTGTGGGGGAGAGTGACCTCCAGGTTGTCCGACAGTTGGGTGTGGTGTCCAGGAAGGGTGAGGGACAGCACAACCTATTTTTGCTCACTCTCAAATTAGGACTGCAGCTTAGCTGCTGGTAATTATAACCGTCTGTTATGTTTGCTTGCATATGTATGAAAAGTTCTGTACCAGCCACGTCGACATGTAGTGCTGTACCAGCCACATCCACATCAGAGGGAGGATGATGGTAATTAGGAGCTCAGTTTTCATGGCTAGCTTCCCTTCTCTCTTCAGCTGAAGCAACAAACATTGAATAACTTGGGTGAAAAAGCACCATTTATCCAATTTTTCAAAAAGGTGTTAAACTGGAAAAATTTTTGCAGAGCTCCTAGCCACTTCATTGTATTGAATGCTCAGTTTTATCCGTTCTTAAAAGGTATTTTCAGTTATTTATGCATTGATTTAAAAATCTATTAGTGTTTATTTACTTAAGCAGCATGTTCAGTTGTAGTTTGTTAAGCTTGCAGTAATTAGATAATTTATCTCCCTCGAAGTCATGAGGGCTTCCAGAGGCAACTAGTTGATGTTTGTGGGATATTAATCAATAATCACCACAGGGTTTTTTTCAAATTCTATTTGCAGACCCAGACACTTTAGTATCTGGGTCAGTTGCTCTCTGTGACTTGTTTTTCTGGGTTTTTGCATGTTTAGTTTTTTTCCGAGTACAGTAAAACTCCTTTTGGATCCAGTGCAGTTGCTCTGTACCATGTTAGGATAGTCAGCAGGAAGTGGAAATTGCTGCATGTTACAGTGACAAAATAGTGGCGCTCACTGGAGTCATGGTTGATGTATTGCAGACAGACATAACTCATACACTGCGATAGCATTCCTGCCCGGATGTCTTCTAATAAGGACACAAGTTGTAGGTGAAGGCAGAGGAACAAAGGAAGATCAGTAGAAGCAAATAGAATCACTGAGATAGGAAAGGACCTCCAATGTCTTCATTCTTTAACTGAATGACACCAATAAATACCACGAAACCATAGTCTTAAAGTGTTTACTGATAAAGACAAAACCTCATGATTGGTTTCTTATATGGAAAAAGTTGACACACTCTGTGCAGAAACTGAACCTAAAAAGAATGTATATCATGGACTCCTACAATGCCCTGGCCAGCTCAACAGCCTTGGTCTTGTGCCTTGTTATAAATAATTGTGGGCCATGGACTTAAATAAACCCCAACAATGGTACACAGAAACTGTGTCATTAATTAGTGCCATAAAACATGTATATAAATATAGCACATATCCCTAGTACAATTACACTAGCCCCTAGAACTACATTTATCCTGGTCTTGTCTACAAGCCACCTGTGGTTGCACAGTTCCTCTCCAGAGGCATCCAGTGCTGTAGAGCAGTCCCAGGTAACTGGTTTGCAGGATCTGCTCTGTGGTCACTGAGGAAACTGCTTTTATTTAATTGCTCTGTTTTACAGTGAAGAAATCTTAGAAGTGTGCCGAAGAATCACAGTGTTTTTCACAGTTTCCTGTGCTACTGAGAAGATGGGGAAAATTCTTGCCACCAGCTCTTTCCATGGAAGTGTGGAGAGCAGAGAATGCTCATGCTAAGAATCATGACAAATGTCTATACATAGCTGCTTACCTCCATAATTAGAATGTTATGCTTGCACACATCAGATAATGTTTTCAAAATGTAATTCAAAGTGAGTTCCTGTCTCCAAGCATTAATTACAGCTTCCATTTCACATCTGTTACTAGAGAGCAGCAGACAAAGATCTGTAAAAACACAGCAGGCTTTTAATTGGAAATCTAGTGAAATTTATTACTAGTAATTATTATTTCTAAAGGCTGGTCAGTTATATAGATCAACAATTGTCTACCACAGGCAAATTATCATTATTTTTTATCTGTTTTTTTTAAATATGTGTTAATGGAGAAACATAGCTATAATGATATGAGATGTAAACAAATGCCATCAATTGGTTAACCAACCTTGCTTCTGACTTCCTCCATTCTGCAGGACTTGTGGAACAGCTAATAGTTATAATAACAACAACAATAAACAGTGTTTGTGTCATAAGGTCCTCGACTGAAAATAATGGGGATTTTAAAGGTGTGTATTTTCAGATCTCAGGAAGTATTTCATCCTGAGCTGTTGTGATCAATATGATAGCATTAAAAGAAATGAAAGGTGTGTGTCACTGAGTGCATGCCATGTATGTCACAGCTGCACAAACACTTTGCAGTGTGTGCAGTGGCTACATGTGTGCAATGTCTATACCAACACTTATATTTATATTTAGGTTTACATTTGCAGCATATTAGGTGGTGTTGGTAACTTGCTGGTTGTACACACTGCAGTAAGGATCTTACATACTAGCATCAGTGGGCTGCTTTAGTGAGATGGAGAGGGCAAAGAGGGAGAAGTTTTATTAAAACATGACAATTTGCTCTTTCTATTCTGCTCTGTACCAGTATCTTTTTTCTTGGTTAGTTGGTTGGTTGAGGAATAAATAATAAATGGATGGGCAACAGGGTTAATTTCTGTTGACTTCCATGAGTTTTCTATTTGTAATACAAAAACTCTAAACTATAGTTGATGGTAACTTCATATAGAAAACTGCAAAGTAGACATCTGTCATCATCTGCTGATTTTGTCATTGGTGAGGGTATGTATTGCTAATGTCTTTCGTGATTTGAAGTCTAGTATTCATGTTGTTTTCTCCATACCTTTATTGCATGTCACTGCTAAGTCTATGGGCCAAGAACAGAAAGAGACCAACATGCAGAATCAAAAGAAAAATCATCAGTAATTTGCAGAAATGCCAACAGCTGCTTAGTGCTGTTCAGTCAGAGCTTTTGCGATAGTGCCGAATGCTTCTGCACACGCTGTTGCCTCACTTGGAGATAAGTTTTGGCTCCTTTCTGTAAGGTCTGTGTCCATCAAAGTCATTGAAAGGAGGGCAGGAATTTGGGCTCCAAAACTTAGGGTGCTTACTTGTCACCAGCATGTGTTTTCTTTACATGAGTTAGGCTTTTACTGTAAAGCGAGCTACATAAAATTTACTGCTTGTTCTGCACTGTCCAACTGTCTTATGCACATGTTCCAGCAGTGTAATACTAGAAAGGCTGCAAACAACCCATTTAAGTTGGGAGTGAATTTACTTACTTTTATAGCTATTGTTTATCTGTGTAAATGAATTATTGATTCATAGCCAGGCTGTTATTTTCATTTGAAAAGAGGTGGTCCCTTTCTCACAAGCGGTTTCAGCTTTTTCTCTTTGATGTTTGTCAGTCTTTCCTTTTAAAAGCAAATGGAATCCAAAAGTTCCATTTAGCAGATTTTTGACAGTTAATTCCATTTGGCATCTCAGTAGTGACTTCTCAACTGACGGCTGTTTGGCAGCAGTTCAGTGCCATCCAACTAACTACCTGGCATAGAGTTAGATTTCAGTTGTGCTGGCTTTTGACTTCTCTTTTCATGCTCTGTTAAAGAGTAATTCCTGTTCTTCCTGCTTTCCTCCTAAAAAAGCCCTTTCTATAGAAGAGGTCTTCAAATATTGTGGAGCCATGGAAGTTACGGAAATCTGGATATCAGTATGTAAAATACTTGCAGGCAGAATTAAATAGATCTGTGAAGCTATATATAAAAATATTTTGCCATTTTTCTAGAGACACTGCTCTTTGGTTCATCATTTTATCAGCATTTTGGTTTTCCTTTGTGTGTATTTTCTCTGAAAAGCCCCTTCATTTCTCCAGTATGGATGTATAGGAAGGAAAAAGACCATTTTTTTCTTTTCCTTGCTGGAGGGTAAATTAGACCTTCAGACAGTTTTGAAAGACTCATTTGAGCATTGTGCAATAGCAAAGCAGGAGGAAGAACCAGTGTGTGGCCATAGGCCATTTGAAATGAAGCGATAAGCTATGGGGTCTCTGCTTTTAGGGAGGTTTTTTTTGATAGCTAGAGCTCGCCTGGTTAAAATTGCGCACAGAATGCTACAGTCTCATGTGCAAACTTATTTTCACATGCTGTATTTCAGCCCAGGAAAATAACAAAAAATCAATGTCTTGTTCTGATCAATCATGTTTGTGTTCAGGAGGTCACCGCCTCTGTCTACTTGGCAATGGTGAAAAGAGAAATTCTTCAGTAATTGTTTATATGATAACTGTACAAAAGATCATTATTCTGCCCCAGTGGATTGGACTGCTGCATGGTAGAGATAGTATTGTATTACTCAGCAAAAAAGTACAGTAAAAACAGGCTTGGTGCTTTTTACACAGGAGAAAAACTGCCAGAAACCTGTGAATGTCTTAAAGAAGGAAAAATGTCTGTCTGATGTCTGTATTATTATCTGCTGGTTTGGTTTTCACCTTTGGCTGTAACAGTGCTGTTTTATCAACCTTTCTTTATATTGGTTTCATACTTCCTAACTGGATTGGTTTTTGTGTGGATTCAGGAAAACACTTGTAGTGTTTCCTTGAGTAATCCCCATCCACATGGAACAATCTGTCCAGTAGGAGAAAATGAGGAGAAGAATATGAGATTAAGCTGTGAGTATATCTCAACCAGGTGGAGAGGTCTTCACCATCTCTGAGCCTTCTGTGGAAGCAACCAGATGTCTGCCTCTTTTTTGGGTATTCACACTGGCGACTAAGGCAACCAAAACACAGTTTTTAACCCTTAAGACACAGATCTAGATGGTTTCATCTTGCTTCCTAGGACAAGGACTCAATGAATGTGCAAGATTGAAGCTGTAGGGAGTGGAAGGATTCTCTTAGTGTAGAAGTTAGGGCAGCTGGGTTACAAAGTACAACTTGTTTGTGAAGAGATAGCACAGCCCTTGCCCTTGGAGGGGCTTGGGAACAGGATGGTGTTGCTTAATACTGTTTCACCAAGGGAAGCTTAAGGTCACATTAGCTGGATTGAAGGGTCAACATAACAGACAAGGCTGCATCTAAGAGCGTGTTCTGTTGCCCAACTGTTGTCTGTGATGATCTGAAATCACATTTTAAAATAATCCAAAACTATTCCAAAATGTTCTTGTGAACTGTGCTGGTGGACTGAAGCATAAAGGCTGGCTTCGAAAAGGCCTTGGTCTGTTACTCCTTGGATCTGATCCGTGCTCAGCACAGAAGGAGGAGAGGCCAGCAGGGAAGTGGTTGGTGGGAAAGGCTGCTGCAGTTTTCATCATGGACTGAAGGGCATGATCTGAAAGTGCAGCTGAGCAGTGTAAACAGACACTTTCCAAAAACAGTGACAAGGAGAACATGTTGAAAGGTGGGTCTTGGCTGTAGGTAGCTGATCTTTCTAGTGACATTCTGTGTCCTGTTCGTGTTCCCCTCTAAAGGTCTTCTCCTATGGGAGCTAACTCCTGTATTTGTAGTGTGGCCTGTGTATTCACAAACACCTCATTTTGCAATCAATCCTACAGTTATCCTTAAGAAGAAAAAAGGACAGTTTAGGGGTCATAATGTTGAGTGAATTGACAAGGAACAGAGATACAGAGAAAAGCAAAGCTGGTGTAAATTTGGGTGGTTGGAAGTTCACCATGAGTCACCAGACATGGTGAGGACTGCAGGAGCCCAAGCATGTAAAGATGATTATAGAGTATGGCATATCCATCTTAGAAATGGATTGACTGGTTGAAAACGTTTAAAACATGTAGTTTAAAAAAAAAAACAAACTTAAAATTGCAGTTTAGTACTTCACTTTGATTATGGTTTTTAAGAAAGAAGCTTTGCTTCAGACATGAGACAACTGGATTCTGTCCCACTGAAATTAGCATGGGACTAGCTGGAAGACAGGGCATACTTACCACAGTGAGGATAAATCGAGGTCCTACCATGAATGAGGGCATTAATTACCATCCTCTTTATGGCATACCATCGCCCCTTCTTCTGCCTCCCCTAAAAAGCACACCAGAATGTGGCCCAGCCATCTTTCTCCTTTTTCTGCTGATGTGTATGTGGTAGATGTTCGGTTGTCTTTGCCACAGAATAAGCTCAGCCCTGAATACCATCAATCCCTTCACCTGAGAGAGCTCTGAACCACAAGGATCATATCTGCAGTGTGGAGCAAACTCTTCTGTTCTCAGGTTTTTCATCCCGACACCTTAAAATTTGGTGTTGAAAATGTAACAAAGTTTGATGGCTATTTTGTGATCTTTTAAAAGTTGCCTGCCGCTGTATGTTCTGTGAAAACACTGGTTTTGTTATTTGGTGATGTTCCTGTAGCTGTGATGATTTAAAGGTGAGATGCAGAGGTTGTGTGGAATGGTGATTAAAATCTTTTCCCATGCCCTCTTTAAAAGTAACATAAAAGTAGCTTTGAGGTGAGCCAGTTGTACTGCAGTTTAATTCGAAGTTTCCCAAATATTAAGGGTAAGCCAAGAAAGTAATACTTGTGGAATAAATTGGCAGGTTGATACCAATACCCATTTTAAAAAAAACAACTTTTACTTTTCAGACACAGAATCAGTTGCTTAAGAGACTCCAAGAAAGTCAAGAGTTGTTCAAAAGTGATCCAGAAACATTTTTTTGAGGCATCAGTAAACATGCTTTTCTTTCTGTAATAACATACATTTTTCTCTCTGAAGGAGAAGGCTTGAAACCAGCTCTTGAGAGAGTTGGATAAAGTCTTGTTTCTCGATGTTAATGTATATATTGCAGAACATCTTAATTTCTGTATTTGATCTATTCCAGCATCTCTAGTTCCAAGCTGTGAAGAATATTTTGATTTTTGGTGCTAGTAAAGAAACACAGTTATAGAAAGAAATAGAGTAATGCAGTCTTTCTTATGCCTGTTTTAGTAGTGCAAGCAGTTTTGTTTTCTGTTGAGATTTTTGATCAAAGATTTAGTTCAGGAGCAGCGCACAATGCACTTCAACAGAGTCTTCCAGTCTGCTTCTGCCTTCTCTCTCCCACTGGCCCTGTAGCATGAGATATGGAAAGCGTAAAAAAAGTGTGTGTGCTTCCCTGCTTCCCCCTTTTATTTATGGAAGCAGGAAGACTTGGATGCTAGAAGTCTGTGAAGTACAGAGGGACACCTTGATGTAGAGGGTGAAAGGTCATGAGAAAAGCAGTGTACAACAAATTTAATGACCTTACATGGGAAAAGCAAGCTTGAGTAGAACACAGATATCATAAAGGATCCTCAGAAACAGAAAAGTTATTGTGGGGAAGTTTTGACATAAAAGGGAAGAAGTGGAAGGTGTGTGGTTGCTGGATGTGGAACAAACCTGAAAGGATATATCCCAGAATTCCAAAAAGCATCTGTGAAGGGGAAAAGATGAAAAGCAGGGTGGCTCTGGTGTATTCAGTATGTTTGGTTTATAGGACTAATGAAGTGGTCTTCCATTAGGGCAGTTTTCTTTTTCATTGCTTTTCATTATAGAGATTCTGAAAAAAAAAATTGAGGGGGAAATATTTTACTCTTCTTTTTTCTCTTTTAGTCTGAAAGCCTTTTCTACATGGGAAAGTAAGACATTTCAAACTGTATTTTGTTCATACATTGCAAATTTTTTTTCTTGCAATTCTAAGTGTAAAATACACTAAAGTGAATTTGGATCATAAAGCATTGTATATCATTTGGATTTGTTTGGCATCAAACTAAAATAAATTGATTGTGTCTTTATTAAAAATAACAAACACCCTCTCATGTTAGACAGGGCTGCTCTGACTATGTTAAGTTTTGCTAGAGTATTTCTGTGGGTATCAATAGTCTTTGTGAGCTCTTTTTAAAGAATAAATTGTTTTTCAGTGTTTGGAGAACTGTGGGATGATTTCAAGACAGAGTCTCAAAGCTAATTGCTATCAGAAGGCAACAAGCAAAACAAAAAGTGTTCAAAGAGCCAATGAAAAATCTCTTCCTTTCTGAAGTACATCTTTAATTTTGTCTTGCCTTAATCAGTGTCTAGCTGAGAAGATAGGGTTGGAACTTCTAATTTTGAAAGTCCTTGCAGAGGATCAGCATACAGTCTTGTTTTTCCTTTTTGATGAACGGGGGAGCAGGACTGTCTGTGGCTTATGAGTGAAAGTGTTTTAGGAGATGAATTAACAATGTAAAATTCTAGTAAAAGTTTGAAAGTGCAAAAGGAACCCAACCTTTAATACAGCAGTCAAAGTGCTCCATTTGGGCTTCAGGCTGAGTAACTCAACTTTCATTTATTCTTTGGTTTAAATAAATATATTAGCCATAATCTGATAAGTTGTTGCTGATTTAGTCTGTACCAAAGTAGTTCAAGAGTTTCTGTGGGGTTCTGTCTGAAGCATCAAGTCACTTATATAACAGGGAACTGCCCTGTTCATTGCTGTGGATTTAAGGGGTCAGGCTTTTAACAGGAGTTCTCACAGTATATCACTGAAAAAAACTCTCAGACTATTTCAATTGGAAGTCTTCAGAACTCTCTTGTCTGCTTGCTAGTGCTCTAGCAGCATTTCTCTCATTCATAATTGCTTTGGAATGCTTTCATTAAAATAAGTAATTATTGACTTCCAGAATCAGATTAGAAACTGTGAAGAGCAAAAAGAAAATTTAGATTACAGTCATACAAGCGAGGTGGAAGTGTCATTCTTATGTGAAAATACCCTTTCTGAAATTTCACCTGCTTTGTGATGCTTTGTAATGTAGTAATTTGGAAATCCTGCTTCTGATTGCTAGCCCATTTAATTTGCCATGTGATGATGTCTGGTGCAGAAATCACGTTCGGGGGACAACACAAGTCCATGGAGCAGTCCTGCATTTTTTGTGTATTTTTACACCAGTTTAACCTGCTGCTAAGATGCTTGCATTTGCCAAACAAGAAGGTCTGCCCTGCAAGAAAGGGGCTGTGTTGTGTGGCTGCTCAGGATCTCCACGGGAGGGCAAGTGGAGGAACATAAAGGAAAGATTGAGAGGGACTTTTTACAGGGGCATGTACTGACAGGACAAGGGGGAATGACTTCAAACTGAAAGAGTATGTTTAGGTTAGACATTAGGAATAAATTCTTCACTGTCAGAGTGGGGACATTGGAACTGTTTACCTAGAAAAGTTGTGGATGCCCAGTCTCTAGGAGTTAAAGGCCACATTGGTTGGGGCATTGAGCAGTCTGTTCTAGTGGAAGGTGTCCCTACCCACAGCAGGGTTGTTGAAACTACATGATCTTTGCTCTCCTTCCAACCCAGGCCATCCTGTGATTCTGTGAAATTGGGAGGTGGTAGCATTCTTCATGGGAGTACATGTGTCCTTCCCCCCTCCCCCAAGTCCCTAGCTTTGCGGCTCTTAGAGCTGCCAGGGTAGAGTCTAGGATCTACTGCTTATAAGATACTGCTACTAGTAAGACCTTGTGATAGGTACTGGATGGGATAAGTAGTAAGCCTGGAAGTGATGTAAGAAATTATTCTTGCAGCAGCAGATCTTGCTGCAGTGGAGTATCCCAGAGGCAGTTTACAAAGACTTATGGAAGATTTGTCTTTTAATGTGTACTTTTAAAATAATTGGAATAGTTTTTAGTAACAGTGCTGCTTCAACCCATTGATACTTTGCTGAACTACCTTGGGTAAAGGCAGAACTTTTGCTCAGGCCAGCCAACTCCTTAGTGCACGCAGACTAAGCTGGTTGTGGCTACCCCTGGGTTGGACTGTGAAACCTGGTAGGTGATAAATGTGGTACACTTAGCAAAATATCCTTTTTCTGTGATCTTGCCTTGGGATGAGGAAGTTGTTTTTTGAAGTCCTGAGTTTGTTCTGTCATGTGCCATTATACTTTGGTAGCAGTTTGTGCATGCATTTAACTTGTGCTGCAAAGAGGTAGTACATACTTATAGCACCAGAAGACTGGAACCACAAAGAGGTTGTGGTGCTTCACGTTTTTGCTGAAAGAAAAAGATAGACAAGGAATTTTTTGAATGGTAACATGTCCTAAGCATTTCTCCGTGAGGTGATTTGGAAATTGCTTTCACCAGTATGCTTTCTGCTGTTCACAGGTTTCTTTTATTGCCATAGTACACCACCCATTTCTCTATTATACCTTATTGAATTACAAGGCAATGAAGCCAGCTCGCTTTATTTAATAAATTTTTATAATTCACACTAATGATTGATATTCTGGAAGTTTTTCTGTCACTTTTAAAAAATTGTGCTTAAGTCATGTGAAAGACTGCCCCATTTTAAATGAGTGTATGCAGAAGTGGACTGCTGTCACCTCTTCTGATATTTACTGTTTAGAAGAGAAGCAAGAAAAGTCACAATGTGTAGCCCTTGGTGATGCAGTTCTGTCAGTACTTTTAAGTGGAGATATTGTTCTGCCAGGTACTTAATCTTGCAGAAGCTATAGAGCGATTATTTACTTATGAAGCTAGATGGTATCATGTTTCATGGGGAATTTTTTATTTACAACCTTGCCATAGCATGCCTCAAGTTACTGTTTTCCAAAGACTTCAGACAGACTTTAATAAGAGAAAGAGGAAGATCTGCAGCAGTCTGTTTTATTGGTCACACTTGCACTACAGTCATGTAATTAAGAAAAGAAGCCTCTTAAAATTTTTCCCTGTGTAATCTGTGCTGAAATATGTATGAAACAGAGGAAGTCTGTTTTCAGAACCTTCCTGTTACTTATTACTTATTTAAGAATCCAAGAGGGGATGATCCCAGGAAATTAAGCTATTGTCTCAGTGCTGTAATTGCCCTGCGATACGATCTCACGTTGAAATGGTATCTCTCCTCTAGATGAAATCTTCTGAGCTGTTGCACAGTGTGGGGGGTGATGTTACAAAACATACAGATTGGAAATTCACCACTCTGTAAAAGATACTAGAGTTACAGTGAGGAGGGATATTCCCCTTACTGCTAATAAAATTGTCATGATTTCAAGGACACCGCTGCAGTTCCCTTAGCAAAAGCTTCAAGCTGCAATTTGTGTCGGGCCTGATGGAGGGTGAACAGGTGGATAATGGGGGCTGTAACAGCAGGGTAACAGTGAGAAAGAAGAGCTGATACACAGTGATAATTGCATGTTAATTAAGGAGAAAAAGAGGGACGCAGGTAGATGCAGGCTGTAAGTGCTGCAAAAGAGACTGATAGAGGGGAAAGGAAAAGCCTGGGGTAACTGGTGGTCCCTTTGTATTAGTGAATGCTGTGTGGTGGCTTAGAGAAGGAGACTGCAGGAGGAGCACATGGGCCTGCCTTTTGGAAGTTTGCAAGATGCTGCTCCCCTTTACAATCCATCTCTGGTTAGGGTGCTGTGAAGATGAAGAGAGCCCCAGTCCTGCTTTCAGCTTCACAGCTGGTTCCTGTCAGCCCTCCTGTCAGAGGGCTGACTGGTGGTGAGGCATCTGTCTGTACATGGGGCTGTGGTACAGGGCTGGAGGCTGCCCAGCCTGGCTTCTCATCAGTGCAGAGCAGGGCTGTTGAAGCCAGGTGTCAGCTTCCTGCCTGTGACCGCAGCAAGGGCGTTTAACAATGAAATTGGTATCGCAGCAGTAACACTGCACATGCCGTGCAGTACATCAATTAATTTCACATGCCCCAAAAACTCTGGAGATAGCATGCTTAATGTTATCTCCTACCTCACTTAATGTGATTTTATTAGAAAAATATATTGAAGTGGATAGAGGGTGAGGGAGAAATTGAACAGCATTATAAACAACTGTTGCAAATGATCAGGTTACCACAGCCTAATGAGTTAAGGCAATGGGAATGGGCATAAGTTGCTACCTGGGTGGTTTTAACTGATGTGCTGTCTAATTGCAGTGGGATAGAAATTAATGACTTGCCAGCTGCTGTTCTGCATCCAACTAATGTTAAAAACGTTGTGGAAACTCAGTGTTTTTGGAGCATCTGCTGCTTCACACCCTTTTCTTAGAGTCTGCTATTCTAAATATAATGGTCCTAATGTCTATCATAATGCCCGATACTTCTGTTTTAAAAGTTAGTAGCAGAAAAAGAGTTGGATATACAGACTTTTCTGCCGTTGCTTTGGGCTTAGTCAGATTTTTAGAAGGTTCAGCAAGTCCCTAAGGACACATGAGAAGCAGCTGTAGGCCAGTGCTGATAGGCATTACCATGCAGCTGTAAGCAGCATTAATGCAAGGATTTGTACAGTCAATAAGCTCAGTGTTATAGGTGGGGTAAGCCTGAGAACATGACAGAAGAGGCAACAACTTTCCCCCTTTTGTTACTTTTCTTAAAAAGAAGAAATCAGGGAAAATTACTGGCCACCTTTATCCAAAGGATTGTTACAGTTTTGCAAATGCATATTTTCTGTCTATCGTTTGGGAGGTGTTAGTCTGTTCCAGCCCAGGTGTGCTAACAGCTCTGGGGGTGCTGTGTGCTTGCAGACCTACATTGGTTCGATAGTTGCCTCCGTGAACCCCTACAAGAGCATCCCAGGGCTGTATGACAGCGTGGCCATGGAGCGATACAGCAAGCACCACATGGGAGAGATCGCGCCGCACATCTTCGCCGTGGCCAACGAGTGCTACCGCTGCCTCTGGAAGCGCCACGACAACCAGTGCATCCTCATCAGGTGAGTGCTGCGGGCTGCTACTGCTCTGGGTGTCCCTGATGGTGAGCCTTTCAAGGTGATTTGGGAGTGTGGCTGTGGGCCACGTGGGGAGGACTCCAAAAGAAAGCAGGCTTTTAAAGCAGCTTAATCTCAAGAGAGTTCTGAACTTGTTTTGTGTCATTCTAACAAAACCTTGGGTTTTTTTTTACAGATCTTACAGTTATATATAGTGAAAAAAATCTATTGTATTTTTGTGCATTTTTTGGTCTTCACACATCAAATGTTACCCTACGTGTTTACCTACCAGTTTAAACATCTCTGTGCAGCTCAGTAGTTTGTCACCATTAGACCCTGATTCCTGTATGG
The DNA here is from genome assembly GCF_009819885.2 of Catharus ustulatus. Taxonomy (NCBI): domain Eukaryota; kingdom Metazoa; phylum Chordata; class Aves; order Passeriformes; family Turdidae; genus Catharus; species Catharus ustulatus. Next base: position 82,713,349 of record NC_046221.1, read on the forward strand.
AGAGGAAAAGAAAAAAATAACCTACCAGTTCTTGAGATATGCTGTAAATAGGAAAAACAAAAGAGAAACCCCTCCACATTTCAGCCACTTAATTCTGCCTGATTAATCTTCCTTGCTTAATCTTGTTGTGCTTTAATGTAATGGTGCTTTAATAGCTTCCCGTTCAAACCACTGTGTCGCTGGTATTCAGGATCTGGCTGTGGCCGAGTGTGCGTTAGGGAGCAGTTGGCATTTCAATAGCTTTTCACTGCTTTCAGCTCCTCCTTCCTTCTGGCTCCAGAAGAGCTGAGAACGCAGCCAGCTCTTTTCCCGTTCCCTAGCCTGCCAGCTCAGCTGTGTTGGCTCACACACAGGCAGGGAGTCCAAAGTGTGGCCCACCAGATAGGGAGGAGCAGGTCACTGCAGCATGGCACCAGCCACCGGGCTCAGGTAAAGGGTGATGCTCAGGGGAGTACGACACCTTGTGTTTCCCCTCCGTCTCCTCTCTTGCCTTCACAACATTTTTGTGATTAGGCCTACTTGTTATCACCTTCCTGCACCATGAAGTTAGAGGTGTGGAGCTCTTCAGGCACAAATTGACATGATTTTGGCTGTTTCCTGACCTCCCAGGAGTCCTTGTGGTGGCTGTAGGACTGGCTACAGCATGGGGCAGATGGTGGGACAGAGGGGGCATGAGGCAGGGGGAGAGCAGCAGCTTTTACAGTAGGCAGTTTCTACTGATTTCAGATTATGGGCCAGGTTGCCAGGCTTCATGGATAAGAGGGGGATTTGGTGTATGTGCTTCAGCACCCAAGCTGTTGTTACAAATGTGGATTAGCTGCAACACAGCCAGGCCTGCCTGCAACTTTCTGCAGGCTCTCAGGTCACAGTGCCCACCTGCCCTCACCTCTAGGCAGGTTCTGCTTTGCAGTGACACAAAGCTGAAGAGTGTGTTTTTTCAGATTTCCTTAACTGTATTTCTCCGTCTTATTGCTTAATACATAGTTCTGTACATATAAAGATGAGATCAGGTAAGAGTCCAAGCAAAAATGAAATTCACAGAGATCTTTGTCATGTGGCAATAGCTAGCCCGGAGTCAGGATTTTGTGTTTTATTGCCAGGCAGTTACTTGTGAACAGCCTGTGTACACAAATACAAGGACCAAAACAATTTCTGGTGGCTATTGGTATTTTTGCCATTCTCTACTAGCCTCAATATTTTACCTTTCATTCCAGTTCCACACAAGCTGCCAAGAGGAAGGCAGGTTATGCCCTAAAATGGACATAAGCAGAAGTCTGTGAAATTCAAGGGGAGTCTTCAGCACTCTCTGCTCTGTAAACCATGTGCTTTGGTACAGATAAGCCATAATAAGGGAGAGTTTTGTATTAGGAATCCCTTTTAAAATTGTTTTACTGTGGTCATGGATTGAAACAGTGATTCGTGTAAGTTCTGGGTTTTGGATAAGAGGCACAATACAACCATATAAGGGAATCTCGTTACTGCAAAAATTGAGGAAACGTGCAATTCAAATTAAAAAAAATTAATGCTAAATCTGCTTTCCTACAAGAGCATTATCTGCTCTGTGAAGGATTCAGAATAGGATTTTTTAAAATTACTGAAGATTTCCATGGCCTTCCTACAGCCGAAGAAAGTCGCTGTTGTCACATACCTAGTTTAGGGCATAGGAAGCTAATATAACATTGTATAACAGTGTGCTCAGAAAATTCAGGTTTCGGGTCATTCCTGCGTCTTTAACTGGTTTACAATTAGACCTTGCAACAAGTCACTGTGCTGTCAATGCAACTTTCTTGGTTACTAATGGCATTTGAAAAACAAAGTAGCCAAATGGAGCTCTTTAGTGTTTGAATTCAGACAAGTATTCTGGTCTTGCAATTAATGTCACAAAGAGGAAAATTCTGTTGCATTTCGAAAACACAGTAGCTAAAATGGGGGAATGATTCGGGTAGGTCTCACGTTCTGATAGGCAGTCTGAGCTGTTCCTGACCTTGGGGTCTCAGCACACGGTAGCAAATTGTAACAGCCCCCCAAAGGAAGGAGCTGGGAACACTTTCTGATGATCTTTTGGACTTAAAGTGCCCTCTGCTGGCCCCCAGAATTAGCTCAGCTCTGGCTTGGAGCTACTTTCTTCAGGCTTTGGGTTCAACCTGTGAAAAAGCTTCTAGTGTTTTGAAATATTAATGTTGGGATATTTTTTCTGGCTGAGATAAGGTGAGAGGGTGAATCGCAGAACACAAGTTAGAAAAAATCAAAATACAGTTTAATTGTGAGACCATTTTTTTCAGTCTAATAATCTAGGTCAGACGTGAAAAGGAAGGAAATACAGAAGAGATGATAAATTGAATCACCCAAAGATGTTTATTTATTTGTGTGTGTAACAGGCATTAATTCACAATAAGGCTGCATAAAAAAGACTTAGCAGCCTAAAATGTCAACAAAAAGTCACACTGAAGAACCTGTACACAACTGGTGTATTAGAATATATACATAGTTATAAAATGGTGTTTTAACTCTCCCAGGCTAAAAAAACTAGAGTTTTTCTATAAACAAAAACATCTGCATCAATGAATTCTCAGTTTCATGTTGGTCTGAACCATTACCGCAGGGTCCAGTTTCATTTAAAACAGGGGGGAGAAAGCCTACCGTGTTAAAATCGGCTTCTGATTTTTCACCTGGATGCCTCAGGAACATGAAGGAAGTCCATCAAATTTGAGCAATAGCCAAACAGCTTGTCCTGGTGTAGGAAAGGGGCTGAGCTCCCCCGGGATTAGCTGAAGCTACAAGTTGAGACCAAGTTCAAGCCTCCACCTATAGCCTTTATTACAAGAATAGGAAAATATTTTTAGATTTGGTTTTTTTTGGGGTCTTTTTGCTGCTCTGTTTAGAATGATCTAGTCTGTGCAGAAGCAAACACACACTCGTCTCTCAGATAAAATTGCAGTTGATCTGTGTCAGAGCATTCCCAGAGAGGTGTAAAGGGAGCCACAGCCATTGCTTTGCGTGACATTTGTGTCAGTGCCATGAGTGGGAAATCACTGTCTGATACCAGTTTGTTCTCTCTGTTATTGTCTGGTGGCCTGAAACTTTATGTTGATGTTTTTCAACTTAAAAATCAATATGAACCAAACCCTCTGGATGGGTGTGATGGGTGTGATGTCCTTGTGAGACTGACACACCAAAGTTCAGATGTGCATTTGATGAAGTGTATTTGCTAAAGGGTCCTATTTTGTCTGTGTGTATCTGTCTTGGGGTTTTAAAGGCAGCAGACTGTAAGGCCCCAAAAACCTCATTTGACGAGACTCTTAAAAGGACTTACAGTTATTCATGTACTCCGACACATGGGAGAAATACCAACAAGATAGTCTCAAGGGGTCAAAACAAAAAAAACTTCACTGGCAACTTTAGAATATCAGAGAACATTTACAAAGGTTTAGGGCAGCATTCCATCAACATAAAACAGTTCTCAAACACTAACTTAGCCCTTTAACTTTGTAATCTCTAAGCTCATCCAATTTTAAGTTACACAAAATTCTGAGAAGAGAGAATTAGAGGAAGAAAGAGACAAAGGCAGAAAAAAATACAGAAAAGAGTAAGTATAGCTACCACTCCTGATTCCAGTGGTGTATGGCTGATAGAAATTCCAAGAGGAGATAGAGTCAAGCTGTGCTGCCTCCTGTCTCAGCTCATGTACCCTTTGGCCTTCTTGAGCCCTTCCTCCATGTGGGGCTTCTGGTCATTCAGCCCTCAGGACCTGGGGTAGGAGTTCCAGAGGTGCTCATGAAGCAATGCCTTTGGTGTGCCAATTATTAGCAGCCACTACAGACTGTTCTGTCTCTTACCCAGACAGAACAGGGAAATGATTTTGGTTTACATGCTTCAGAATGAGGAGTCTCTCATTCTGTGATCCCTTTTTGTACTGTGGCAGTCATGAGTCCAGGCTGCTGTGCTCTTAGCCCTGCATAGAATAAGTCATGGAGAAAGTCTAAAGACCTTCTAATGGGGGCCTTCTGGTCTGCTGTCAGACTTAATATATTCACAGTCCTGAACATTGTGATGTGGAAAAAGCTGGGCACTAAAACTCATGGGCTGGAAAGGTTACTGGAAAGGTTGCACTAAAAAATTCACCCTTTTACTGACCTTGTAGGCAAAAGCTTTCTAAGGACTCTGAAAGATTTATCCCATGTAACTGTAAAAGTGAATAGAATGGAGTGGTTACTGCTAAATGAGTAGAGAACATTGTGTAAATCCATCCTTTGGACTTGGTGGAACTGAAGGTGGTTCAGAGTAAAATTTTAAAATGTATATAACATGGCAAATGGCTAATGGAGACAGGCACCTTGAATTTGGAGCACTAACCATAAAGTCATGCACAGCAGAAAGAGCGCCAGGGTGAACTGTTGGTTTCTGCTTCCACCATGAGAACTGAGAGATACCAGTGAAACTAATAGCACGTGGATGTGAATAAACAAGACCATTTCCCTTTTAAGAGAGTATGGCTAGAAACTCATAGAAGATAAATATGAGGGTTACAAGACATGTAAGAAACAGGATCAGGAAGCCTCTAAACAGCAAATAACTGAAAGCTGGAAGAACACAGAAGGGAAATAATCATATGTCTTCCACAGGAAATAATCATATGTCTTCCACAGGCAACTGAAGAATAGGACACCGGGCAGGTTCAGAACCAAACTAGTTGTGAGTCTCTCCTGTTCTAAGAAAAAAACATGAGCATGTAATTTTGCATAATGCCAGCTGTACCAGAGAGAGGTGCAGGAGATATTTTTTCCATTGGCTTTGACTATCTCAGTTGTAGAATGGCTCTCAGTTACAGTGGGCTAACTTTCATCTTCCATAGAACTACAGATTTTCCAGATTAAGGGACAGTGGGTGAGGGCAGAGGAAGGGTGAAAAGAGGTGATATCCTCAATGTCACCCTGTGCCTGCTGTTGAGCTATGTTATATGCATGGCTCAGAGGGAGAGAATTAAGCAGGAAGAGGTATGTATCACTTGATGATTTATTGCACTAGACAAGAATAATGCAAGGGTTTGTGAAGCTCTCTCAAAACTACTAGTAAAAATGGTTTTTTTTATGGTGAGTATTGAAGGCAGGAGTATTAAGTATTTGCTTCTTGGGCAGAAGAGATGAGTGAGTGGGGGCCTGCAAAGAAAAAGGGAAGGAATACCAAAAAGGCCAGACATCAAAGGTAATATTACATAAAAAACACCAGAGAATTTGTTTGATGTGGTATAAGTATAATGGGTGAATCACACTTGCTGAAGCATATGGGCAGTCTCATTATGCTTCCTGACTGTTTCTTCCCTAATTTTATTGTTGACATTCATTTGCAGGAAACTGTCATGCTGGTTTTTTGGGCAGTACCTTTCTTCTTTGCTTTTTACTAGAAAGCATCATTATACTCTGTTGTAACCTAAAATCAGTGGGCTGATTATTCAACAATGGCACAACAAAAGACTGTCAAATTATCTAAGCTTGCTCCACATGCCCAGTTGTGCTCCATCAAAGTCAATGATGAAATTCCCACTTCCTACAATGGAAAAGGTGAAGTAACACCAAAATGTGCCCTCTTTCTTTGGCAGTAAACTGGAATTAGGTATGGCTTAATTAGGAGCTAGGCCACAGCTTAGGATACACTGCTATGATTGTAGATGAAGAGTGAGCAAACTAGACAAACTTTATCCACAAGTTATATTTCTTAATGGCTCACAGTGTGTGTTTAGGCTACATAATCGAAGGGAAGGGATGTTGGGGAAATAAGCCAAATCTAAACTTTCCCTTTTTAGAGTGTTGGTTTTGAGGAGAAACTGTGTGTATTGCCTTCTGTTTTATCAGCAGGGTTGCTTATTAACAGTTGGTTTTTCAAGTGTCAATTTAGTGTTACCAAATAACTTTGTTATCCTGTGGGTGGCGATGAGAGGTTTTATATCTCTGATGGTAATGAGAGGGTGAAATTGTATATTTTGAAATCGCATGAATCTGGTTTGTTTCCACAGGGATATAAAAAGTTCGTTTAAAGAGTAGCTAATGTATGTACTAGCAAGCTAGTATGTAGCTCAGTAAGAATTTAATTATTAGTTATACAAGTAGTCTTTATGTGTTAGAATGTGCATTGGTGTCTCTAACTTCCTCCTCGTCACACCAGGGCTCTTCATTAACTAGACTGCTGCAATGTATCCAAAACTTTCCCATCTTAACTCTTAGTTTAGTCTTTATCCCTGACCATTGCTCTGCCTTTGTTGTGACTTTAACATGATAGTGGGAAGTGTTGTATAATTGTTTGCATTCAAAGAACTCTTTGTTGCCTCCTAAGGTGTGTGTACATATGCAGTCAGTGCCTTGAAATGCTGTCTGAGCAGTGGTATGAAGCTTAAGCACAGCTTGTGTTTTTCCCTGGATGTCATATTAAGGAAGTTTAACAGGGTATTCTGTCTCCGTTTGACCATCACTTCTAATCACCCAAGTCTTCCTGACCTCCTGCAATGTGGAGTTTGGGTGGCCAGCCAGAGGGCTTCTTCACTGGCCACTGGGACTGTGCAAACCATTTCCTCCTCTTCTTTCAGTGGCGAAAGTGGTGCTGGTAAGACGGAGAGCACTAAGCTGATTCTCAAGTTCTTGTCTGCAATGAGCCAACATTCACTGGAGCTGTCCTCCAGAGAGAAGACCTCCTGTGTGGAGCAAGCTATCCTTGAGAGCAGGTATTGGATCTTTCAATACATGGGTATTTTTTCCAGAAGACATAAGCCTATACATTGAAATAAGAGCTTGCAATGTATTCAAATGTTTGTGTGTGGTTACTGAACAGTAAAATGTATACTGGAGAAAGGGAAATAATCCATTGAACAAAATTGCCTGTTGCTCTAGAGAGTTGTAAGCACGGTGGTATCTCTTAATGAAGCAAAAATATGCAGAGATTTGAAATGGATGAAGCTTTAATGCTGGCTTTGATTTGATTTGGGGCTGAATTCAGATAATCAGAGTAAGGGAAATGGGTGATGGAGGGAGCAACCTTTGGTTCAGTTTGTGTAGCCTGAGGATAGAGCAGAACAAGATACAGCATGGTGAGGTTAAAATGCTCAAGTGGTAAAAACATGCTGAGGAAAGGGAGGATAAGGCGAACTGATAAGACAGATGAGTAAATGCATCAGATAAATTGGACACAATCAGCGCAGGCAAAATAGAAGTCTTGGTGTTTTCGTGAAATGACATGATTCTAAACTATTTAAAAACAAAGGCAATTTGAGATGCTATTACTTTTGTTTATCTTGCTTCATCTCTGCTGTACGTGTTGTATCTTGATGTGGGGGTTTTTTTTGTAATTCCCCTAAGACAAGGACTCCTTACATCTGTCTAGCAATTTGCATGTGCTGAGATTTCTTATTTCTGTCATTTGACTACTGCAGTGAGAATTGTGTGCATCTTTTGAGTGATTACAAAAGAAGTAGCAACTAGCAGTTACTACTCTGCAGCTGCAGAGTAGTTCGCTATGATTTATCCTGTTGCATGAACACTTGCATCTTCTGCTACGAAATTGAGCTGCCCATTGCTAAATGGAGGGTAATGCTGGGATGTAGGCTGCTGCTGAGGAGAGTGTCAGAGGGGAGCTTGTCACAGTGCTGTTTCTTTCACCAGCCCCATGTGAAGCTGTTGGTATGCTGGTCACATGTTAACACTCCTGTCGTTCTCTGTCTTCACAGTCCAATTATGGAAGCTTTTGGCAACGCGAAGACTGTTTACAACAACAACTCAAGTCGCTTTGGGAAGTTTATTCAGCTGAACATCTGTCAGAAAGGAAACATTCAGGGAGGAAGAATTATGGATTGTATCCTCGTTTTGTTCGTGGGAAGCACCCATGTACCTCCTCGATGGAGGACTGATGGAGGACTGGCTTGCCTTTGTCTGTCCTTTCACACCATCCTGAAATATATGCAGTTAAATTGAGCTGATGTAGGTGCGAAGGGGAAGCAGCAACACCAGATTCCCACATGCACCCATGCATTTGTGCTGGTGTGGGGTGTACGTGCTCCTGGAGGAGCAGCATTTTGTATTGCTGCTGCTAGCGTGACATGGCTCATGTGCATTTCCCATGTAATGAGCTAAAACAGCCTGAGTCCTCAGGAATAACTTGAGGTCAGCCATTTCCCTCATTACTGTATCCAGAGATAAGCTGCTTACTTCTCTGGAAAAGTACTTGAAAGAGCAAAGCTGCTCAGTTTCTGCAGTGTGAGTCTGGGTGGGTTAAATCCTCAGATTTATCCTGCATTTGGCAAAATCAAACTATGAGCAAGCTCCACCAGAGGTGTGGGGATAAGGAATATTCAAAGGGGATCCTACCTGCTGTTTTAAACATAAATTGCTTGTTCAGTTGGGAAAAATTAATTTTTGAGTTTGTTTCCAAGCTTTAGGGAAAGAAAAGGAAAAAAAAAGCTAAAAAACCAGATAACATTTAATCTGTCAAGTCCAGGTTTGATGGAATGGAAGAGAAGGTGTTGACACACTGATACTAGAACTGCTACAATATTATCATTGTTGCTACTTTATTTATCTTGTTATAGGTGTCTTGTGTTAAACAGGCTTAGCATGTTGTAGGAAAAGACCATGATAGTGCTCCTATTGTCTCAAGCGAAAGAAGGAAGGTTATAAAAAGCTCCCGCATTAATTGATTTTACTTTATTCCTTGACTGAAGCTTTTCTTGCTGATTCCAGATTTATTGGAAAAAGTAAGTTCATGTTTGCTTTTGCTTACTTAATTGTGTTTGATTTAATTTTTGTCTGAAACAATGGATAAAAAATTTGTCTTTAAAATGATCACTTAAGTGGAAACTATTTTTTATTTTGACAGAATCGTGTCGTAAGACAAAACCCCGGGGAAAGAAATTATCATATATTCTATGCTCTGCTGGCAGGGATAGAAGAGAGAGAGAAAGGTGAGTGGCAAAGCACAAGTCACACAATTATAGTGGTTTTCTGCTAGCAGTCAGCAGTGGTGACAGCAGTGGAGAATTTAACTGCAGAAACCCACTAACCCAAGCTGAGAAATAGGTTATTTATTCAGCTGGGATTCAGTGAGTGTGAATTTGAGCTCAACTTGATAAAGGAACCCACTAGGCTGAAGAAGGTCACTGAGCTGACGGTAGTTTTTCTCTCAGCTTCTGCTGTGGCCTTGGGAAAATTACTTGGGGACAAACATGCCTCATTGTGTTAAAACTGAATATTTTTGCTGGCACTAAATAACTCCACAGCAACAAAGATAAATAATTCTGGTTGCTCTAATCCTTTCTTATAAAGAATAAATCCACTGAACAAAAGAAACAACATTTGTATACGTGCAAAATTGCCTAAAGCTGTCTCAGCATCTCACTGTGGGCCTGCTGTCTTTGCATGCTAAAAAGTAAACTCTATTATGCAGCTAAATAAAATAAAAGCCAGAAAAATAACCCCCTATCTGATTTTAATATAAAACCTTTTGTTGTACGTTGTCATAATTTCTGACCAAATGAATTGTGAACTGTGTGACTCTGACATAGTAATTTGTGGACTACTTTTGTTTTGGTATTTCTTTTCACTCACTCTGTTTTCTCTCATTAGATGCTTTTTACTTATCTGTACCTGAGAACTACCACTACCTGAACCAATCGGGATGCATAGCGGATAAGACAATCAGTGACAAAGATTCTTTCAAGGAAGTCATTGTGAGTTGCTTCCTAGTTCTTTTGCTGTAAAAGTTCTGGAAGTTCAGGTGTATGAGGCCCATTGACAGAGCAGGGTACAAAGCCTTCCTGTGCTTTCCTCCATGTGCAGCTCTCTCATTGAGGCATTAATCTTACAGGAACTTACGTTTTCTCAAAATGCTTCACTGTCATTTTGAGCAGGCATCCAGTATTTCATTATTACTCTATTGTTTCCAAGTGTGCTGTAATTCAGCAAAACGCTTATGTTTTGATATTAAAAGAATATCTGTTGGGAAGTCAGTAAGACTTTTACGTGCCTTTGCCTTTCCTTGCATTGTTTTGTATTACACATACATACATGCATGCATACATACATACATGCATATATATGTATGTATGTATGTATATATATATATCACTGTTTTTCAATTTGAAAGCTTTGCCCAAATCATGTGGCATCTACTGGATGGAGTCTGCAGTGCAGCACACAGGGAGAAAAGCACCTGTCACTCTTTCAGTTGCAGCTGGGAAATCCCCTTGTGTGGAGTAACTTACACAATAGAATTATGAAACCATAAGCACAGATTAAAAACCCGTGTCCTGATGGAATCTCTCTGAATGGCTTTGTCTCACCTCCACAGCAGTTAGTCCATACTGACCATGCTAATTCTGTATTGTAGCACTGAGGTCATGTGCATTAGATTTTAAAAATCAGATAGAACATTTGGTTTTATGCCCTTCACCAAACAGTTTTTTTTGCTTAGCTATGTTAATCTTTCTGCCAGATTGACAAACTAATGCGTAGTGGATGTAGTTCATCTTGTATGGCAGAAGGAAGTGTTGGAAACATTGGTAGCTTACCTATATTGTAGTCACATGCTGAAGTTATCATGGCATTTAATTTCTGCTAATCATCCCAGGCTAGGCAGACCATGAAATCAGCTGGGCAGGTAAGGTTTGCCTGCTGCCTGCAGCGTGGGCAGGCAGGGAGTGGGGCTGCCAGGCTGCATTCCCAGAGCAAGAGGTGGGCAGAAACCCCCACAACTCACCCTCACTGTCTTTTCCTGTTAAAGTCATCTCCTTTGCCTATTTTTATTGCAGTGTAAGTATTGGAAATGTTACTTAAGGGAAACTTATTTTAAAAGCAGACAGGAAGATGAACTTGTGGTGCTGCTGCTCTTTTGTTGTGAGAGGTTTTCTTTACAAAGTAAACCTTCAACCGCTATCTCTACCCTGTTTGAATTGTGGGATGTGACTGAGGCTTTTTCATTTGTAATGGATGATTTATGAAAGATAAAATATGTAATCTGTCAGACACCTGCAGTGATTATAACGTGATGAGTCTTACTGTAAGGGTACAAAGCTGTGATCTGGTCTCAGGCTCCTATTACACCCAAATTTGGAAAGTTTGATCATTTGAAGAGGCATACAATTACCCTTTCTGTGTCAAAGGAAAGCAGGTGTACCTATTGTTTTAGTGTTTCTTTTAGTATTTTACTATTTGCTCTTCTTCTCATTTATGTAGTTGTGCCTTGATTTTTGCCATATTGTTTATTTGTAAATTCAGCACTTTTTCTATGGATACCTTTCTTCCTCAGTTTTATGGGAAGTTGTCAGACCACATTGATAAGATGCATGTTTGGGCACAAAAACAGTGAAATCTTAGATGTTGCTGTGTTTTCTTCCCCATACCTTATCTACAAGACCAATAGGCAAATTTTGGTAAAAACATGCAGGAGGTAATCAATTAATAATTCAAATTGTAGTAATTGCATCTGATGCACAACTCAGTGGTTGTTCCAATATTTATGTGATTTTAATGATTAATTTGGAAGCAAATTACAACATCATTACAGCATCAAAGTGAAATTTCTTAAAAGTAGAGTGATATTTACATGTTCCAAGATGTCCCAGTGATGCCTTAGAGTGTATTCAGTTTGGGATGAAACTAAAGGAATGGACTCAAGCCAGCTCTCTTTTAGTTATGACTTGCTTTCCTAAGGCCTCCCATTTTTGGGTCTGTGCATGTTATTTGGAGAATTTCACATGTTATTCCAGACTGCAATGGAAGTGATGGAGTTCAGCAAGGAGGAAGTACGAGAAGTTCTGAGGCTGTTGGCTGGCATTTTGCATCTGGGAAACGTTGAGTTCATCACTGCTGGTGGGGCACAAGTGTCCTTTAAAACAGGTGAGAAGGCTGTGCATCCAAATCTAAATGTTTCTTGGGGGTCTGAAAGCCTTATTTGTTGTAAGTATATCTGAACATAGCAAGGACAAGGAGTGAAGGGGTTTTACTGCTTTTTAATATCTGCAAATGTTGATTGAAATGTTACTTTGGGAGGATGGGATTTGACAGATAAGGCAAAATAGTCTGCTGCTGGATGTTAGGTCTTAACTTGGGAAGACCTTGAGCACATATTTATTCCATTAATAGTAATGAAATTCTATTTGAATCTAATTCCTTCTTTGAAATATTCTCAAGCTGATAAAACATAAGTACTCAAATACATTCCCTAGCCAAGATCTTCACTGAAAGTATTTTTTTTGAGCTTTCAATACTAGAATTAGATATCTGAAAGAATATGTTGGTGTGTCTAAAGATTGAGCCAGTGGGCATTCAAAATGTTTATTTAAATATGGTGTTACGGAGTAGTATTATGTACTGCTTTATATAACACATTATAGTAAAACTGAAAATTAAAGTGTGCATGGAAGAAAAATTTCATTGGTTTATCCTCACCATCCCAAGCAAAATGGAAATACATTCATGTGGACAAAGAGTCAATTACTGTTTGTATGTGGAAAAATGTGTTAGTAGATTGAGTTCTTGACATGTAGCATTAAGAGGAAAATAAATATTTGTTACTTACTTGTGATGTACTTCTACTGCTAATTTCCTTCAGTTGCACGTATTTATGCCTTGTCATGAGCAGCAAAACAGTATCCTATAATTTCTTGTCGTGTTTTGATTTCTAATCTCTGTCATTTTAGGAGCATCTTAAAGGGTGGTGGTGGTGGTGTATTAATAATAATAATAATAGTAAAAAAAGAAGTTGGTTTAATAGCTTTATACATTTAAGGTCATATTTGTATTTGTCTTTCTCTTTTGCCAGCCCTAGGTAGATCTGCTGAGTTACTGGGGTTGGACTCCACACAGCTAACAGAAGCGTTGACTCAGAGGTCAATGATTCTCAGGGGAGAAGAAATCCAAACACCTCTTAGTATACAGCAGGTAAAGGCATTTCAATTTTGACATACTTTCATGGTCTTTGAAAGATGTCATAGTCTTCAAGTCCTGAGAAATCACTGAGCACTCAAAAACAGAAGCTTAGCTCATGCATCAGAGTAGTAATCAAAAGTACTACATAGTTTTTTTTGGGAAGGGTATAATCTCTTTAGATCCCATCCTATTATTCTGACCAGGGCTTATAGCTTGTCTCATGTTATTTTTATGAAGTCTGATTAGTTCCCATTTTTTCAAATTCTAAACATGTAGGCTGATACTTTTTTCACTATGGACACTTGTGTCAGAGGGGTGTTTTTTCAAAATTTTCAGGACAAGTATTTGTATAATTTATAAGAAGAGAGTTAGGTATGCATAACATTGTGTTTCCCTCTGGAAAAGGATGAATTAAGGTGTTGTTTCCTACACTTCTATTTCCTTCCTCCACACACGAAGTTTATAATTTCCTAGTTTTTTGAATGCTTTAACCCTGAAATGTAATTTTAAAGCCACAGGGGTGTACAGCTGTTTTAAGTTAAAGCTCAAATCATGATGGTGTGTGTTAATAAAATTGCTGCCAAGCTACATGGAAATAGGAAGCTGCTTGCATTATACATTGTTTTGTGCTATGCTAAGGACACCGACCAGCAAATCTTGTCAGTTCTCAGTTACAGGGTGGTTGATGTGCTGTGTATTCCCTCTTTAATGCAGGCAATAGACAGCAGAGATTCTATGGCTATGGCACTTTATTCTCAGTGTTTTGCATGGGTCATTAAGAAAATCAACAGCAGAATCAGGAGCAAGGAAGACTTCAAGACTATTGGAATTTTGGACATCTTTGGATTTGAAAACTTTGAGGTAGGTTTCAAAAGCTTATTCAAATGGATTGTCTGATATTTATGCTTTATTGCTTTACATATTTTTGTTATCTTCCCTGGAGCTTGATTATTAAATGTTACTACCTAACCCATTGTCTTGTGTGCAAAGTAAAATACTTGAAGTGTATGCATTTTTGAAAATTTATTGTCTCTTTAGGTAAACCGTTTTGAGCAGTTCAATATTAATTATGCAAATGAGAAGCTTCAGGAGTATTTCAACAAGCACATCTTTTCCTTGGAGCAACTGGAATACAGCAGGTAAGGGGAGAAATTTGAAAGAATTTTGACAATATTGTGTTCAGCTGAAGCCTTAGCTCACAGCTACCTTAGCTTCCTTTGAAAGTCTTACTCTGAAAGCTGTGTATTTTATAAAAGCAAGCTGATTTTGCTGTAATTTGCAAGATAAATACACCAACTTCTCCCATTTCTACAACTAAAATGATTTCAATAAAAAGACCCACTTTCTTTTCCTTAGGGAAGGACTAATTTGGGAAGATATTGACTGGACAGACAATGGAGAATGCTTGGATCTTATTGAAAAGGTAAGAAAGAATTTTATACCGTTATCTATTTTTAGTTTTTTGTTCTGACGTAATGTGCATTTAAAACATTTGTCAACACAAAGAACAAGAAAAGAGAATGGTGGATCTTGCATGTTTAAATAGCAAACTTTTGATCAGATCATTTTCATGTATGACTGTTACGGATTATATTGTGAGCTCTTTTCCTTGCAGCAGCTTTTCTCCTTGTGTGATTATATACAAAAGCAGTATTTGGAGATGATTAAAAAGAATAATTTGATCCATGCTCACTCTTGCCATCAGTACAGGTGGGCTGTGTGAGCTTATCTCCATGGCAGGGTGTGTGACTGCAAGAGTTCAGACGAGCACAGAAGTGAGTGGCAGCGGGCAGGGGATCCAACTGGCAGGACGTGACTGCAGTCAGGGCAGTGTGGCTTTTCAGGAGCTGCTCTGAGCCCTTGGCAAGTGGCTTATTAAAATGTGCACCTGGAGAACCGTGTTTTTCTGAGAGGCTGTATCAACCTGGAGCTTGCTGGACAGATTAATTAACTGTGGGGTAGCTTGCTTTGTTTACCACCTCTTCTAGCAGGAGAAGGAGGGAACATCAAAGGAAATTACACAGAGGCATATGTAAAGCAAAGGGGGGTTGTGCTTCATGCAGGGTGAAGTTAAACTGTGTATCTTCTGCTCTGCCCCTGGGCACTGTGGGAGCTAAAAGTTTGCATTGGTTCAACACCTGGGTGGATAGTTACATGGAAGAAACTTTTTTGAAAGGCTGTTTTACACAAACTCCCCAGACTCCTGATCATTGGAGGTCTTGATCAATGACATTCTGGGGCAATGTCATTGTATGCATCTAAAAACTGCCTATATCAGGAGAACTGATTCTTCAAGTTGCTTGTTTTTCTTTATTTTACCCACAGATCATATGCTCTATATTTCAGAAGGAATGTTGCCAGAAAAACAGGATTGCAGTCACCTTCAAGCATGAGGTTTTAGTTGTGTATGAGTAGTTTTGTGCCCCTCTGCACAGAGCAACTTCAAAGACTGTGATTTTTCCAAATTGGGGACAACAGCTATGTCCATCCATGCACTAATTCATCTTCTGCCTCTTCTTGCTGTTGTAGAAACTGGGACTACTGGCACTCATCAATGAGGAAAGCCATTTTCCTCAAGCTACTGACTCCACCTTACTGGAAAAGTTGAATGCCCAGCATGCTGTATGTGATGTTTTCCTGATATTTGCTGTGCAAATTATGTAAGATCTCTTTGCTTCAGTAGAAATTCATGGTTCAAACCATGGGTGCATAGTTCTAGAGGCTTTTTGGATGTGATCTGACTTCCATGGCAATCCGTATACAGTAATTTCACGAATACAAGCCGCACCAATTTGACTAAGATTTTGCTCCTAAACCGGAAATGCGGCTAATAATCAGGAGCAGCTAATACAACCTCAGAAGTGCCTGCCAGAGTGCTGAGCCGAGCAGCTGCAAAGTCGGCATTTTGCGATTGTTACAAATCGCTACTCTGTTGCACCGCGGGTGGAGCCTGGCTCCCTGTAGGCAGCACGGGGGGCGGGGAGAGAGGCGGGAGGGCTCTCTTTCCTCCTCTGCCACAGCCCAGGGAGGAGAGGGGGGACCCGGGCCGCCCCTACCGCGGCCCGGGGAGGGGGGGGGAAGCCCGCACCGCCATTGCTGCGGCCCGGGGAGGAAGGGGGAGACCCGGGCCGCCATTGCCGCGGCCCGGGGAGGGGGGGGGAAGCCGGCACCGCCATTGCTGCGGCCCGGGGAGGGGGGGGGAAGCGCGCGCCGCCATTGCAGTGGCCCGGGGAGGGGGGGGGAAGCCGGCGCCGCCATTGCTGCGGCTCGGGGAGCCGACGGGAGCCCCGCGGAAGCCATTGCTGTGGCCCGGGGAGCCGACGGGAGCCCCGCGCAGCCATTGCCGTGGCCCGGGGAGGGGGGGGGAAGCACGCGCCGCCATTGCTGCGGCCTGGGGAGGGTGGGGGAAGCACGCGCCGCCATTGCCGCGGCTCGGGGAGCCGACGGGAGCCCCGCACAGCCATTGCTGTGGCCCAGGGAGGGGGGGGAAGCGCGCGCCGCCATTGCTGTGGCCCGGGGAGCCGACGGGAGCCCCGCGCAGCCATTGCCGCGGCTCGGGGAGCCGACGGGGTGCTTTGTCCCCGCCCGCCGCCGCCGCGGCAGGAGCGGGGAAACTCCGTCCCTGCCCGCCGCCGGCGCCACGGGCGCGGGAAAGCTCCGTCCCCGCCCGCCGCCGCTGCCGTAGGAGCAGGGGAAGCTCCGTCCCTGCCTGCCACCGCGGGGCAGCGCCGACCCGGGGTGACCGAGCCCAGTGGCAGCGGCGGCGGGCCCCGAGCGGCAGCGCCGGGCTGGGCCATCTGGCCCTGTCAGCGGCCCCTAGCGGGCTGAGCCTGCACAGCCTTAGCTCAACCAGTAAACCCCGCCCTCCCGCGGTTCTGTTAATAATTGCACGCAGGTCCTCGCTGCGAACGACAAAGCGGCTTATATTCGGGTGCGGCTTATCTATGGACAAAAACCGAAATGTTTGCCAACACCCAGAGATGCGGCTTATATTCAGTGCGGCTTGTATTCGTGAATTTACTGTACTTTGCTATCAAGGCTGAGTTGGTCCCTGGTAGAACATATCCTTGTTGCTGTTCACTTAAAGTTTCTATTGTGGTGAACAAGTCAAATTCTACTCTTAATGAGAGCTCTGTCAACCTGCAGAGCTCAGGTTATTTAGATCTTCAGTTTTTCTTGACGTAATAAAGCATTCACCTTGATGACATTTGCTGGAAGTTTACTGTTTCCTCTGTCCAGATTAGCCTTACACCTTTATTTGTGATACTGAAATTACTTTTCACAATTTCTGGGATGCAAGCATATCCACCTATCTTCATAACTGCCAGTTTAAGACAGAGCCTTCTCTTTCAAAGTGCCTTTTATAGATTGTTCTGCCAGATGGGGTTCAGGTTTAGTATAATGCCTTTTTATGTGCTGTAAATCTGTTATTACTGCACTTGAAGCAGCCCAGACTAACAAATCCTATTATCATGAGTTGCTTGTTTGCTTTTGGAGCGCTAATCTTCCAGGGAGTTTACTGGAAGACAATGGTCTGTTTAGGTATGGGTTGAGAGGATAATGTGACAACCCCCTCCAAATATTTTTCTTTTTTTTTTCTCCTCCAATTAGAATAATCCTTTTTATGTAAAACCAAGGGTTGCTGTTCACAACTTTGGAGTGAAGCACTACGCTGGGGAGGTAATTTCTTTATTTGCTGAAATTATTCCAAGTAGAACTTTCATTAGCCTAATTTTCCCCCAAGGCTGCTCAAAATTAACTAAAGCACTCTGTTCCCTCAGCACTTTTTACAGCACCGCTCTTGTGAGAGGTGCCTGACTGTTTGGCTTGTTGTTTGAACCAGCTCTGTTTCCTTCTAGGTCCAGTATGATGTCAGGGGGATCTTGGAGAAGAACAGAGATACTTTTAGGGATGATCTCCTGAACTTGTTACGTGAAAGCAGGTAAGTTTCTGCAACTTTTGTTAAGTACATAATAGTAAGGGGTGTTGTATCAGTTCTGCCAGGATTGAACTTCTGATTCTGCTGGGGTTTGAGTACATTAGGTGTTGCAAAACAGCAGACCTTGACAGATGTGAAATGAGCATAGAATGAAATAGAGATGAGCATATATCATATCATATCACAGAAATGAGCATATCGGAGTTGCCTGTAAGCAGGTCTGACTGTAATCGGTTCTCACAAAGTTGGATTTACCTGCATTGTACTATTGTTGCTGTTCAGTCCAGGGGGTTCCTAGAGAACTAACTTACTGCTCTGTAATGAGTAACGATGCTGGAAGGTGGTGGTGGTTTTTAACTGTTTCAGAGTGCTTCATAGGCAGTGTGCATGTGTGTTTCTTTATATCATGTTTGTATTTCTGGCCTTCCCTAATCAGTTGAACACTTGCTGTCAGAGACAACCACGGTGCAAACTGCTATACAGTAATTGCTTCAAGGGGAGAACTTCTATTAAGGTTTATCTGACTGAAAGTGTGAGCTTGGATACTTTTGGTACCTGCATGTCACATGTCATTCTGCCGTATAAGGCTTGAGGGTCCTTACCACTGTACCCTGTGAGGCGTGGTGGTACCACATCCCTTTTTGTAGGTGTTTGGTTGAGACTACAGACACACAGAGGAATGGCAGAAAAACAGGGAACTGAACCTGGATGTTGCTGTCCCCCATCCCATCCTGTCATCCTGCCTAGCTGTGCAAGTGGCTTGTGTGTCAATCGCTTTAGCCCTTCTGTGCAGGGGAAACTTGTTAATAGGCAATTCCCCTCTCTATGTTATTTGCTCTGGATCTATGACATTTCTGATATAACATCTGTCAATTAAAGTATCTAGGTAAAAAGAATAAATTAGTTAAACATGGCTGGGTCTGGTTTTGTTTTTGCACCAACATCTGTGTGGACCTTGGATTAAAATGTCTGTGTTTCTGTAGAAATGCTGAGAGGAGAGTACCCAACTGACAGGGTAGGAAACAACATGCACAGATGTTATCTGAAAGTGAGGCTTGCATGGGTGGCTGTTTTATGTTATGTCCCTAACCAAGCTGGAAGTCTTGTGTTTTAGTCTTTGTTCAGGTACAATTCCGGTTGCAGTCAGCTGGAGTTTTGGTTGAGTGAGTGGAGTAAATGCAGTAAATCCTCTAGGGCTTCACACTTCATTTCCCTAACGATGTGTGTGGAGTGGAGAAGAAAGAACCCCCTTGTTTTTTG
The DNA here is from genome assembly GCF_009819885.2 of Catharus ustulatus. Classification (NCBI taxonomy): domain Eukaryota; kingdom Metazoa; phylum Chordata; class Aves; order Passeriformes; family Turdidae; genus Catharus; species Catharus ustulatus. The sequence goes on from NC_046221.1 coordinate 82,732,453, forward strand.
TTGTTTTTTTTGTTTATTTTTTCTCCCCTGGATAAATTCTACAAAGGCAAAAATCTACAGTTTATTGAAGATTGTGGAGAAAACCAGTAAGTATGTTTTTGATGGAGGAGCTTCTTGCTAAGAGACAGAGCTCTCTTTGCATTCTACAGTGGTGAACCTCATAGTCTGTTAAGATACACTTTAGAGATACTATTTTCCTTTTCCATTTCAGTCTTGATTTCATCTATGATCTATTTGAACACGTTTCAAGTCGCAACAATCAGGACACTCTTAAATGTGGAAGCAAGCACCGAAAACCCACTGTCAGTCTCCAGTTCAAGGTTAGTTAATGTGTCGTCTCTGCTGTGTAGCTAATCAGTGATAGACAGACCCAGATCAGTAAAGAACAGGTGCAGATAGAAAAAGGCAAAACTTGAGCATTGCTGTCTCTGCTGTGATACTGCCCTTGCTAATTAACAGATGGACTGTTCTGGCTAGCTTCAAGTAGACACTAACCTTTCCATCACACCATCACCATAAAACTCCTGTTGCATTCCCCACTTGCCTATTTGTTCTTTTTTAAAGCTGATCTATGAAGTTGGTCTCCCTTGTCCTGGTTTGTCTCTATAATCTAAATCTAGCCACAAAATCCCACAAAGCCTTACGGCAGTGCCTGTATGCAGAGAAAAACAAGTGGTGAATAAATACCTCATTAAGGTGTTGCTTTGCTTTAACTTAAAGTTTGGAAGGCATTTTTGTTAAACACGTTTTTATGAGGCTTCATAGCCTCTCATCAAAAATGGCACCAAATTGAAATCTAGCATAAAGTCTATCTGCAAATTATTTAAAAGGGAAAGATTGGCATGAAACATCTCCTAAATTGCATGAGTACAAGTCTGGATTAGTTCCCTTTCATTTTGTTTGAATTAATATACATTTGCAGAGTTCATTCACTTTTTTAAAAAAAGAGCAGACTTGAACCCCTCAAGGGCAGATTTTATCCTAATAGGCTATTGCTAAGTGTTGGACAGAGCAGCAAGGAGTGTATGCTGGGGCACACACAATGTCTCTTATTAAAAACTACTGTTTTGTGCTACCATAACTCATCTCAGAAGTATCCATTTCTTGTCATGAGATGGTGTTATTTGCTGGTTTTCTAGGGTAGCAGAAGGTACTGTTTCCTCTTAGTCATTTGCATATGTGCAAAGTAGACCTCTCAGATATTAACCTTACAAAAACAGACCATATTTTTTTCACTTATTTGGCAAGGTAGAACAAAGTGTAGTAGTCCTTCTGTTCTCTGTCAGGGGTCCTGGAAAACATAAGGGTGATAAAACATGAAATCAAAACATTATTGCCTCTTACTGCAGTAACTGACCATTAACCAGCTGGGTTGCTTTACAAGATCATGCCTTTGTCACATCATGCCTTCCCCAGAGCATTGAGTTGGGTGTTTTTACATGTTTTAAAGCCTTACAGGGATTAGTCCATCTTACTTCAACTGAAGATAAGAACTGTGCCTTCACAGTTTTATTCTCATGATAAATTAGTTGACTCTTCATTTGATGACCTGCCTAATGCAGGCCTGGGGGTGCAGGCAGAATAGCAGGGTTTAGATACCATCTGTTTCAGCCTGTTGATTACAACAGGGCAAACTCCAGATTAGCTCATCACCTGACAGTGACTTAGAGGCTTGCAGCACTCTGCAGAATCTGGCTGGCTGTACCACAGGTGAAAGTGAAAATAGTTTAAATCATTTCTGTTTAGACTGACCAGCTTTTCCAATCTATGTAAATAGGAGCCTGGGATGAGAGAATTGTCCATAGATGTAATGTTCACACAGGTTTAATATGGATGAAGCCTTTACTTTTCAAAGCTGTAAATATTTGTCTTTACACAAAGATTTTTTGTCTTTGTATGTTCTGTTTGGTGTTTGCTGCCAACTCCCTGGTCCACAGGCTGGCAAAGCAAACCAAGAGCTTTCATTTATGTTCCCAATCATTTCACTGTTTGCTCCCTTTGCCCTGCACCAGCTCCTGTGCACAGCCATAACACTGCATGTTCAATTACAAAGTAAGTGCTTGGTCTGCAGATTAAAACAATAATTTGTTGTAACAGACTGACCTTGACAGTTTTTCTCCAAGACATATGGCAGGACGCACACTGTTGCTCCTTTAAAATGTGCACTTTCTGCTTTCTGGGCAGCCTGCTTTATATTTTCCCTGGTGCCTGGCACAAAGTGCCACCTTTGAGGGGTGTAACTTTACCATTGCTAACTTTGTGGGCTCTTCAGAGCTTGAGCTCCTCTCCAATCATTTGTATCTCTGCAAAGTAAATGCAAGACTTCAGTTTAAAAAGGTTCATCATACTTAATGATAGAGAATAAGGCAAGTTGGAATAAGATACGGAATAATGGCTCAGACGGGAAAGGGGTGGATGTGTAATTAAAGTAATAATCATAAAAGGACTGAGAGATTTTGTGATTTTTATCTCCAGGCTGAGGTTCAGACTACTGATAATCTAATGTGCATTGGATCATTCAGAGTTCTAAAGCTAGGAAAAAAACCTTTTTCTTCAGGGTAAATGCTCAGATTTAGCTGTTTGGGAATGTGGATCCTTAGTCTTAAGCAGTCATTTAAAAGATCCCTGAAACAAGACTTTGGTGTTTCTTTATCAACAGTTTTTTTCATATCAATCTATGAATCTTGTTCATTGTGAAACAGTGATGCGAGTTGTGATCAGAAGAGCCGGTGGAAGAAGTGAACACGCAGGTGTTGACCTGTCTATTTGGAAGCAAGAGCTTCCACAGTGCCGTAAATTCTGGTGTGCACCACTAGGTGCTGCAGTTAGATGCTGTCTGCAGTGCTGAGCTGCAGGAGCTCTTGTCCTGGGTTATGTTGCTTGTACAAAAATCCAGCTTGTGCAGTACTGTCTTCTCTCCACCTGTGTTTCAGGAATCACTTCATTCTTTAATGGCGACCCTGAGTTCTTCAAACCCTTTCTTTGTTCGGTGCATCAAACCCAACGTGCAGAAGGTAAGATTTTAAATGGTGTCCATCTTTTCTGTACATCTCAGGCCTAATCTTTTGCTGCCTGACTGGTTATTTACCACTATGTGAAGCAGAGGGTAGCATTCTTCACTGATTTTGTAGAAGGCTCTGGAAGAGGAAGGCACTGGGAAGGGCTTTTGAATTATTTTCTTTACACATAGCTTATGCACTCTTTAGTAGTCATTGCTCACAACTCTGATAAATGACTGGCTCTAAGGAAGGTTATAAACAGAAGGTAGAGGGCTGAACTTCATGTGTGACAACTCTGTGAGAACCTTTTTAGGGAGAAAATATCAAAATCGCAAAGTTTGTTTTAAGTCACTAGAGGCAGTGATTCAGATGTATATAGAAAAACTGGTGTCACACTCTTACACCTTCAATTTATGAAGGTACCTGGAATTGTACATGCTGATGTTTTGTTCTGTTTCAGAATTTTGTTCTTAAAACAGGCTTGGAGACCAAGGTTTACAGTACCAATTTGTCTTTTGAGTTACAGATAATGAAAGGCAGTGTCAAGATTTGCCTAAATATGTTGGAGGACTCTCTAGAAATGAAATGGTAATGGTACAGTAGTCATTGAAATTAATATTGTTGGCCTAGTTCTGATATCCTGGGGTTTTGCAAATCTGTTTTGGGCATAATAGGCTGTAATTCAGGCATGGTCTGCTTTTGTCAAAAATACAATAGGCAGAGGTGCTAGGGAATCTGATTTATGGTTTTTACATGGCAACTCAGAGATTGGTGATTTAACTATAAATTCATATTTGCATGTTCCATTTTTCAGGGCTGTCTAGCTAATCAGGATACTGACAAAACAGATGTGTGTATTCCATTGTAGGTTTTAGTGCCACCTGGAGAGTACATCCTTGACTTTACGTATTTTCAGTTGCTGACTGTTAACTCTGCTTTTGTGCTGCTATTTGTGCCAAATAACATGCAGACTTTGGGCACCTTAGCAAGGGGAGGGAGCAGCCTGGAAGCAAATAAAAGCAACTTTCTGTGTTTCGAGATGTTTGGTACTCTGAGGTGTGAAGCCACCAGGCAGCTGAACCCACATGGATGACAGAGCCCTGGCAAGCAGCTGGGATTTGTGAGCTTGCGTGTTTGCAAAGTCCCCAATCACATAGGGAAGGCAGTTTTTGCCAGGCCTGTTTCTGCCTGGAATCCCCATGACCCTTATCTAGAAGGAATTCAGTAACAAACTCACAGGTTTTCTTTATCTGTCCTTTCAGACCTGACTAATAAGGCTCATCCTCACAGCAGCAAACTTTTGCTGTGATTGATGCAAAAACCAGGCACTTGTTGCATTTCCGTAGCGAGGAAAACACTGAGTTCCCACTCCTGTGTTCCTTGTTCTTCCAGTCTTTTCCTACTAAAATGCTTCATCCCTGACAAATTTGGGATGTGTTACTGTATCTACACATATATTTTACTACAACTGAAACACACTTCTCACAGAATTAGCAGCTGTGCAAGGAGAAAAAGCTTGAGACAGTCTCTGGGGACCACCTCTAACTGCAGGAGTGCATGTAGGAACAGATTGAGAAATTTCTGTAGACAATCCATTTCAATCTACATGTAAAATCTCACTGAAATCTTATGCAAAAAATGACTGTACTTGTTTTCCATTTGACTTTTTTTGATTGCATGTTTAACTTGAATCAATGGCTTTACTAGATAAGAAATACTGTTTGAAGAACAAGAGTCAAGTGTCACAGAGCTTCTCAGTGGAAGATTTGACTGAAAATGAGAAGGAAAGCCATAAATAATGCTTGTTGATGGCATTCTTCATTCAGGAAATGTTACCAAAATGCACCTATGAGATTCACTGTTGGAAGTTCTGCCTGCTGTATGCTGCTCTCTGTCCCCCACTCCACATTGAACAGACACCGTGATTTTTAGTGCTGATCTTGTAACATTGTTGGTGTCTCTCCTTCTGCAGCAGTGCAGGTACTGGAGCAGCATTTGGCTGCTGTGTACCTTTGCTGAATTCTATAGGTGCACATGCCATTGAGCAGTTTGTAGTTTATCTTCTCATACAACATGTTGCTTCTTTTCAGTTAGACAAAGGAAAATAAGGTGACTCAGTTTGCACAGCTGTGAACCAGCATGGCTCAGAGACAGAGGAGCTGTGCTTGGACTACCAGGGGTCACCACATACATGACTCACTGCGCAGGGCTGGTTAGAAAAAAAACTACTTGAAAGATTCAGATGAGCTACTTGGAGTAAACTTGGATCAAAAAAAGTAAAGGTTTTCACTAAGCCTTTTCCTCTGTTTCCCATCTGCAGTTGTGGTGATAAGGAATGATGAATGTAACTCAGAAGGTACAGTAATTTCACGAATACAAGCCGCACCATTTTGACTAAAATTTTGCTCCGAACCCAAAGTGCGGCTTATAATCAGGTGCGGCTTATACATGGACAAAGAACGAAAAGTTACTGTTTTAGTTTGGAGGACAGGTGTCTGCTGAGAAAGGCCGGAGCTTCTCTTTGAAATGGAGACTGTAAACCCCCTCTCTCCAAATTAATATAATTTTGAAATCAAGGGGCTTTCAGGCAAAAATATGGGAATTAGGAATAACAGTTCTTTTATAGGGAAATTAAAATAGAAATAAGTACTACAAAGAAACAAACTCCAAACCCTGACAAAGTCAGAGTACAACCTGACACCCCGTCAGGCAGGGTGTTGGTAGCAGTCCAATTAAATGGTGGCTGCATCCTCCTGCAGTGACAGATGTGATTCAGTTGAAGCAGTGCTCCTGTAGAAGGTGCAGTTTCCCTCTGGAGGTCCAGTGGTGATGTGGAGAAATCCGGTTTTCCTCTGGAGTCCAGTGGAGAAAGGGGCTCCCTTAGTGTCCCAAAGCCTCTGTTTTTATCTTGGTAAGAAATGTTGGGCTCTTCCCCCTGGCTGGAGCAAATTCCAATGGGATGCAGTAATTTTATCAGTCCCACAGTGGGACTCAGTGGGCCATTAGCAGAAAATGACTCGCTGGAGGAAGGATGGGTTGTGAAAAGATAAAGAACAATGCCCCGCCTGGTTTCAATGGATGGATCTGCCATTGAGATAAGGATCACTGCCCCCACTCTCAACAGATGGTGATAGAATAGATACCTATAATCAGGTGCGGCTTATATACAGACAAAGAATGAAAAGTTGCTGGCACCCGGAAGAGCGGCTTTTACTCAGTGTGGCTTATAATTGTGAAATTACTGTACTTGAACAGTGCTTGCCAAATACCTAAGTATGTGGAAGAAAGGGGTTTTTTACTGCTTTTTTGAAATACACAGAATTAAAGGAGAGCTGGACCAGAGAGATTTGGCAAGGAGAGAACTGAAGTTGTGTTATTGGGAACAAAGCCTCTCCATCTACTTGTTCTCCTCTGGACTGGGTACAAATAGGGGACACACCTATTGGTGGACATCCTCTGCAACTGGAGGGGAGGAGCTGAGGGAACTCAAGTAGTGTGAATTCTGTAGGTGAATGAAGTTAAGCATATAGAAGTCATATTCGAGCCTTTGAAAAGCAGAATGTGTATGAAACTACTTTCTCTGCTGTTCTAGATACTGAAGTGTATTCATGTTGGTAGCAGATGTGATTATTTACAGTAATTATTTCATTGTTTTAATTTTTCAAAAGTTCAGTTTTTAAGTATGTTGCAGTGGCAAGCAAAAACAATTCAGCATAAGCAGTAAACCACTGAAAATTTACATATGAAAGCAGGTTCTACGCTCATTAGTGCAATTTCCTAAAGGGAGCGCATGGAGTACGTGACCTTTTGTCACAAGACATTTCAGCAGGCAGGCCTCAGACAGAAGGACAGAGGACCCATTAATCTTGGGGAGACCCCAGAACAATCAGGGTATCTGTTTTCACAATTTCCAATCTGTTCTGAACTATCCATAACATGGAAACTTTTCCACTTGGTATGCTTAATGAGTGTTTTCTGTTAATGAAGTGTCTTTCTCCTCAGCTCCCCTTATCTTCACTGCAGCTGGCAGAACTATGTATCATTTCATCCTTTTGAACTTTAGCACATTTTTTCTGTTTCTTGGTTTCATATTTCTTTTTCTGTCTCCTATTTGATAATGATTCCCCCTTGCAACCTTGCCTTTTCTGATCTCTGTCTCCTTTTCTTTGTGTACCCTAAATTAAAAAACAAACACCACTACAAAAAAACTCCAACAAAAAAAGCAAACCAACAACAAAAAAGGCTGTTTTTTAAAAGAAGCTGCAGCCATTGCTACAATCATCAGCTGAATGTTTCTTCCAGCTTGCTGCTATTAATAAAGTTGCTAAGCTTTGGTGCTATTCAGGAGACAGATCAGAGTAAATTTAAGATCTAAACTTCCCATTCAAGCTATTTCAGACGCAGAAGTTATCCTGTTGCCCAGAAGCAGCCAGCCTTGGACAGCTTGCCTCAAGTGCTTTCTCAGGTTCCCTTTTCCATTTAGGCTGTTTCTTGAAAATATATTGGCGTAATCTCCAGTGGCACAATACTGGTGTAATCATAGCAAGTGACCCCACCTCCTGCATCTGCAGGGCCTCAGCTGTGCTGGTCTCTCAAAACCTCAGTTATTAAAGCTTGTTTTTATAATCCCCCTGTTCTTGTGACTTCACCAGGTTCAGATGTGGCTGTTCTCCCCTGCACATAAATAGGTGCATGCACTTCTCTTTGGTTACAGACCTAAGGCCAGTTAAGTCCTGCTAGACAAAATCGTGACTTGATTATAGTTCACATGAAGTATTTGATGTATCAAGACAAAGATTTCACTTTTTAAATTGTTTTATAGGAAATTTGTGTTGGGGAGTGGCACCAGGCAACAGGATTACAGTGTCTTTACTCATGTCCTTGTCCACTCATTTATTGTCTGCCTCATTCTTCTGTTGCAGTGATGGTCTTGTCACTGTCAAGATAAAAGCCACCTTCTGTCAGACCTTGTGATCTCTAAAGGCATAATTCTGTTTCTCCTGAGGTTTTTACATTAACTTTGTTTTAATCTTAAAAATTTAATTAGGTCAGGTAAATAAGTGAGACAAAATTAAACCTGTATTGTAACCCTACTGCGGGGTAGGGGCTACAGGGAGCAACAGGAAAAATGAAACTGGTAATACCTTAGCAGTTCAAAGGAAGAGTGGTAGAAAAAAGTCTGTAATAAATTCTGTGAGATCTACTGCTGCTTAAAGCCCTATCATGCTCTACACTCATTCTTGGAAAATTAGTACCAAGGCAATAAGATCGTTAACATTGCTGCTGGGGACAGAGCCATTTGAAGGGATCAAGGTATGGCTTTTGGCACCTGCAGTGTACTTTGAGGCATAGGTCATTCATGACCATGACACACCCTGGAACAGCAAGCAGTTTGTCCTCTAATATGAAATAAGATACAAACCTATTTTGCTTCGCGCCTGAATTAAAGTTGTGTTCTTAAAATAGCTCTGAATCATTACAAATGTAAGTATAGCATGATACCAGCCTAAACACCAGGTAGAAGTACAGCTCAGGAATGCAGTGCAAAGGAACACTGATAGTAGAGCTTGACCCCATCTGCAAGGGTGATTGTGTGCAGGTTGTGGAGCAGGTACAAGTGCAAGGAATGCAGTAGGTGAGCTGGTTTTCAAGCTGGAATGTCAGTATTGTCATATTGAGACTTGACTATATGAATTTCTGGGTTTGCCTTCTAGGGAGATTTTTTTTTTCTTTTTTGCAGAAATATGGATGAGTGCAAGTCTAATGGTACTTTATTGGGGAGAGCACACATAAACTTGAAAGATTCAGGGAAACTGTGAACTTGAAGGGTATTCTACAGTACCTGAAATACAGGATTGTTAAGCATCTGGATAACTTTACTTTCAGAAGTCTTTGTTTTAAAAAAAATTTCTTAATAAGGATATTCAAATTTGTATGCCAATCCTACTGGAGTTGTATACCAAGCATTTGCTATATACAGTAACATTCAGCAGACTCTGGGTCTCCTTACAGGAGAACAGATGCCTTTGTGGGTTTTCAGAGATGCTGAGCCCAGCAGTTAAAAGCTAAAAAGTGTTAGGCTCTAAATTGATGTGTCTCTATGTTTTAGTCAGTTGCCAAGCCCTGGGGTAGCTCTTCTGCAGCAAAGCTGCAGTGGTGTCTGGTACTGGGAGCTAGCAGATCACAGGGTAAATCTGACTTGCTGTCCACAAGAAAAAGGTAATAAATAGCCTGATCATGTTAATAGTAACTCTGTCGTACTTTGAAAGTAGAGGAAATAGATAATATAGCCCAGGTGGAGCTGCTGGGCATGTGTGTGAGGCTATCTGTAGAAAGTTAAGGTCTAGCAGGATTCAATTACAGCTGTATAAGTAGCTCATATATTAGAGATCCTTATTACCTTTTAAAAAAAAATCTCTCTTTAATCTCAGTTATTCTCAATAAATACTTGGTTAAGAAGGCTTTCTGGCTGCCAGTTACTGCTGTCATTGCTTCTAGCGGCAACAGAGCCACATGCTCTGAGCACAGATTGCTCTTGCTTGGGTCAGACTCAGAGAGCTGCAGCTCAGGTTCATCATTTGGGAGGAGAGCAGCCATTTCCCAGAAACACAGCACACTGGCCTGATCTCGGAGGTCAACAAGTGCATGGGGCAATTGCAAACTCTTTATCCTCCTTACCCTTTAACTAGCTCATAAGGCTTTATTATTCATAGCCAGGAAGGCGCAGTTGGAAGGTGTGGTGTCGTGCCCGGCCAACACCACTTAATTCAGCTGCCTGGATCTTGTCGCCTTGGGTTTTGCAGAATTACATAGCTTGAGATCAAGACTTGTGGAGTATGTCCCAGCTGCATGATTTTGTGACACATCACTTGAGTAATTAGGTCAGGCGCTACAAGACTCATTCCTTAGGCAAAAGTGATAAGGAGGGTGGGTGTGAGGAAAGCAATCCTCCTGCTCCCAGAGTGCTGGCAGTAATGTTATGTGTGAATCTGAATCCCTGTCTGAAAGAACAAGGTGTTTCATGCTGCATGTAAGCCATGCCTCTCTTCAGTGTCTTCTCTGAAAGATCACTCCCATCACTGCTGTGGTGCAGCCTCTTGGTTATGCTGCCTGAGAGCCACCGGGTTGTCCCTTTGTCCCCATATCAGTGTCCCCGCTTGCTGGGCTGAAGTAGGTCATTCCACTCCAGGCAGTCACCCAGACAAGGCATGTTCTTCATCAAGGTTTGTTGTTTGCTAAGCAGGGCTGACGAGGCATTCTTTTGCTAAGTGTATTAGGGTTTGTCTTTCAGTGACCGTAGTTAAGGAGTTTAAAATTGAGCTGTTTAAGGCTAGGGACAGAGAGCTAAGATGGGATGCTGCAGGCAAGGGAGCAGACACTCTGCTGTAAAGGTTGCACCCAGCTCTAAGCAGAGCAGGCAGACAAGAGTTCTGCATGTTTTGCAGCACGTACCATTTGGTAGGACTCTGTCCACAGGTGGTAGGAGCAATTTCTGGATCTTGGGTAGTAACCGTGGCAGTTTGTAAGCAGGATGGAGGGACACAGTTGCTTTTTGGGAGGGTCTTGGATGGGGGTGGCCCAAATGGCAAAGTACTAGAACAATTCTGTGGGAAAATCAAATGCCCAGGGATGGGATATTTTTAATGCAATGTTTGCTGTGTAGTTCAGTGTAATATCTAGAAGTGAGAAAGATTTTGACTGCTTCAGCAATTATCTACCAGCAGCATAGGATCTTACTGCCTACAGCTGACTTCAGACACTACAATAATTCTTGCATGTTGTGCCACCTGATGGATTTTTTTGTGGCTTATGAATTCCTTTATATGTGACTATGTGGCATGGATAGGCAATTGTGGAACTGCAACCACTGATCCCATGTCTGAAGTATTTGCTTTTTATAAATACCAGCAAAGAACTTGGCTTTTCTTCCTTCTTGTGCACTCTACCAAGCATTTGAATTGCAAACATTGTCATGCAAATGTATGTGTTGAAAAACTGTGTACTTCATTAAGCTCTGGAAGTTTTCTTCTTTAACTACTACCAAAAAAAAGTGCCCCCATCTCTAAATGGCAATTTACATTCAAATCCTGTTTGCTGTGTTCTCATGGTAACTACTCTGAGGGAACATGCACAGTCCATGATAAATAGACATCTCTGGAGCTCCAAAAGCATCACTGGGGTACAGAGCATTGTTCTTTAGCAAAAACTTTAAATTTCACAAGTCTCTTCCTGTATAAGCTGTGTCTTAGCACATATTGTGCTTTTTATCTCTCAAGATTTAGGAATTGGTTGGCTGTGAAATATATTTACATTCTTGCTACCTATAAGGTGAGATTAGCCCTCGTGTCCTGTTAGTCAGGAATATCTTCAGTGATTGCTGTAGAGCCAGCCCTCGCTAGGCTTGACTTCCTTTGAGTAGCAGCAGGAATGAATTAAGCAAGTACAGCCAAAGATATCACATGAAAGACTTGAAATACCAGTGAGCTGAAGAAAGCTCTGTTCTGTGTGTGTCTGTGTGTGTGTGTGCATAGCTGCAACTGCTAAAGATTCAGTTTTTCACAATGGACGAACGCTAAAGGGGGAAAACATCTTAAAAGGTAAGGGCTTTAATTCATGCAGGTTTTTTAATTATTTTAGTCTTGCATACTTGAAGCTGCAGTAGACTTGTAGAAAAAGAATAGAAAGTTCTTGGAGTTTTCCTGAGCAAGCTGTACTGGAAATGTTTCTGTCCTTTATTTTCTTTTAAAGAGGGTAAATACATACAGAATCAAGTTTATGAATAAAAGAACTAAATTTACTGGTCTAATCATATTTTCGAACACCAGGAGAGCTTTGCTGCCAAGCAGTCTGCTTTAATAAATCACACTTTGTTTGAAAGTTAAAGGGCTGATTGTTTGCAGAGCTGGGAAAAAGTCGACAGAAGTAGAGCTGTGTGTGCTGAGGGGGAAGACCTGTGTTGTAGTGATGGGCTGCTTCCTAGAGAAAGATCTTTTCTGATCATCTATAGTGTAGATTCAGGAAAACCAGCTATGTAAAGTTAAGGATTACAGTATTTCTGCTATTTATTAAGGCATAAGGCATGTAGTTTTGCATTGATGCATGATAAGAAGGTAATATTGGGGACAAGTGTGTTCAGGGTGGGGGGAGTCAAGCAAGGTATCTTCAGAACCCAGAAGTCTAAATTAATTTTGTAATTTTACTGGAAAAACTTTGATGGGCCACACTTAAAACAGTAATTTTTTTTCCCATAGAAATACAGGAAATAGAATATGCCTGGGAAAAAAAAAATATTGCAGTAGTAATGGAAAGGACAGTAGAGCAGTTGGTATATTTTGACCTTCTTTGCTGTGTCAGCTCTCCCTTCTGCCCCAAATGAAATAACCCTCTAACACAGCACGTAAAATAGCGCTGTTCACCACTGGTTGCCTTTGCTTCTGGGATCTGCACTTTGTGCCTTGCCTTTCCCACTTAAAGTGCTTGTCTCTGCAAACATTAGAATTCAGCCACAGGGTAGAAAATGAGGATAAAATTGCTTGAGAGAACCTGTTATGAAGGGAATGGGTTTGATCCTGCACCATTGAAGTCTATGGGAGTTTTATTCTGGTCTCAAGAAGTGCAGCCCTAGATTTGCCTTGCAAATCTAGATGGAGGGTATATGATCTGATAAAGTGCCTATGGGACCAGGAAACAGTGTTGTCATAACTTGTAGTTGTTCTTCTCTCACTGATGTAAAAATATGTCCTTTTAAACCCCAAGTGGGTAAAGTGGTGGTAGGTCAAAATGTAGCATTTTGTTGTATGCACATTGATGATATGTATTCAGTATTTCTTTTGCTAAATCTTCTTGGTTTCAAAAAAGATAAGATTTATTTTGTTTCTCATTTATTGACTTATTCAAAAAAATGTATTTACAACCTGCAGCATAAATGAAAGCTTAACAATAGTGATTATAACGTAACAGATTACTGAAAGTTAGAGTGCTGTCCCTGCTATTCACAGTCTTTGTCAAAGCAACCCTCAGAACACAAAACCTGTGTGAAAAGCAGAAGTAAATGTTGTTTAAGTGTAGAACTTGGATTAATTATTAAACCTTTTTCTCTTTGACTATATCTATCTTTTTATATACAAACATATATGTGTTTTCTTAATTTAGTCATAGGATGCAGCAAAGTCTTCAGCAGAGAGCCTCACTATGATGCATTTGTAAGCACTAGATACACTTCAGAACATCTGGTGCCACCTCATCAGATGAAACATTAAACACAAAATGCTTACTGAAAGCGCATCAAAGCATTTTGTCTTTGTTGTCTAACACTCAGAATTTTCCATTTCTGGAGGGTTTAGGCAGTTTATGAACTTCAGTAGCAAGGCAGGTCCATTCGTAACACTTTTTGGAGTCAGGTTGTGGTTTCAGTTGTATGAAGTGGAATGTAGTAGCTGTAAGGTCTGTGTTTGACGACATCATCAGAGCTGCAAGTGTGGTCAATCTAACCTATAGGAAGTTTTAGGCTGCCACATGATGAGGTTTGAGGTTGCTTTCATTGGTTTGTCTCCTCTCCACATTACTGGTGTGAATTCCCTGTTCAGGCAACAGGGAGCTGGGCAGCTGGTGCCACTTACAGGAGCTTTGCTGGGAGGTGATAGCAGCATGATTCCTCAGGCTTTGTGGGCAGTATTTGTTCCCTTGCTTGGCCCCAAGCACCAGGCCAGCGTGCACAGTTCAGGTCTGTGAAGATGCTGGTTGCCAAGAAGCCCCTTGCACCATGTAAATCATTTGGGACACTGGCAAGTTTTTTGTTTTGGCAGCCACCTTGGGCTATGGCCCATCCCTGTGAGCATTATACAATATCTAGTGTAGAGAAGGCAAGTTTGTCACCAAACTCGTAGTGCTATATTCTATTTCCACTGTTTACGTGATGTAATCAATCATGGCATTTTTGAAATTCACTCTCTATAGACCTAGAAATCTCCTAAGTGTGTGGTAAGTAGGTGCTTTGGAGGGGTCTCCAAACCTTTATTAGCAAAGCAGAGATCATGTAGATGGGTTGAGAGAAGACATCCACTCTCAGAAAGCCAGATGAATGCCAAATCATCTGTGATACTGACTTTCTCAAATGAACAGCTGCCCCAGATTCAGCATGATGAAGATGAGTATGTCCATCTGCAGTGTGCCAAACCATTTCTGCGTACTTCATATTTAGCCAGAAACAGTGACCAGCTTCATCAATTAAAAGTAGTATTTCAAAGGGAGAAATGATGATTTTTATTAGAAGTTGTGTAGCATTTAAATTAGCTTCAAGGAAGTTTTTAATGTAGGCAAACAATTCACATGTCAAACAAAATTGCTTTTGGAGTCAAACATTAAGGGTTGTGTTGGGTTGTATACTTAAGCCAGCTGAGGAATTTCTCAGGGAAGAAATGGCTGTTCAGCCATCTAAAATTGCATTTCCCTGTGGCCCCTGGCATGCACAACACAGCCCAACTCAAATCAGCCTGGTTCTTACAGGATGTGTACATCTCACTGACCTCAGTGAGCTCCAAGCACACATGTAAATGCTTTGCTTAAGTTATTACTGGTTTGATGCTGCTTTGGCCAGCATGTAACAGAGCACCTGGAGCCACAGCACCTCTTGTCACACAGCTGTAAGGGGAGAGACGTTTGTGCACCTCCCTTACAGTGCATGCCCAGCCACACGTCATCTACACAGAGAAGACAAGACTTGTTACATTCATTGCTTCCAGTCCTGTGTGTTCCATGCAGCTGGTCAGTTCCTGGAGAAAGAGTGCTGGTAAGGCAGCAGTGAAAATGCACTTAACCAGTCATGGAGTCTCAACAGTCTGTTTTCACCATGATCAGAAAATACGGAGGAGGGATAGAAAAAAATAGAAAAAAATCCACTTCTAGGACAAGAAAAGGCATTCTTATTTGAATATGACACAACAGATTGTAAAGCCATAAGTTAGGGCAGGAGTTTTCTCCACAAAATCATCTCAAAAATGGATAGAGTTAACCAAATGTGTGGTTCATGTAACTAAGTGAAGATTGAACTAAACCTTACTGAAACAAAGGGCTGTTGACCAGCATCCATGGCTGTGAAGTCTGCAGGCTTGGAGGAGATGAGCAGTGACATCACAATTAAGTGTCTCAGAAGGCAGTTGAATATTAAATTACTTAGATCCTGATGTACTGTTACCATTTATTATAATTCATTGTTTATCTTGCTCTTTAGATATGTATGTGTAGATAAATCAGTTAATAGTCACTTTGATAACCATATTGATGTTAAGGATGTTTATTGCCATTCATTTTGGATAACCCTGCACCATGCTAATAAAACAAAGTGAATTTACTGTATAGTTAACTCCCGCTTCACAGTTGTATAGTAATTGGAACAAAAAGATCATATTAATGCTTGTCAATGCACAACCTGTTGCAATGAGGTGACAGTGATGGTGTTTTTTTTTTTTTCACAACTGGATGTGATTATTATCAATGCAGAAAACACAGCAGCTTCCTGCTGTTCTGGCCCAAGGTGATGTTGACTCACCTGCGTGTGGCCTCTGTTGCAGCACAGAGAGCTGTGATCCACGCAGATCCTCCATCTCATGTTTATATAAAATATGAAGAAATCAGTAAAGGGGCTTTTTGTTTGACTTACACTGGAAATTTCAGAATTACCAGAAGTATCTAATCTGATTTTGATGTAGTTCTCAGAAACATCAAAGAACTGAAGGAGGAGACTTTCCACCTCTCAGAGGGAGGATAGGTTTGTTGTGTTATAACAAAGCTGTCCTAGGAGAACATATTTATTGCTTTTTTTGGAGAAATTATTGTATGCAAGAACAAACAACTGCCCTCTGGTTCTGCCCCTGCCCTGCAAACACACACATACACGCATTTCACTAGTCCTGTCTCTTGTCAGCTGCAGATCTGCAAAGCAAGTCCTGAGTATATAATGTAAAAATGTATAGGAATACAACAGCAGCTCAGAGGACCAAATTCCAAGAAAAATGCCAGAATTAAACTGACACTTTCTGAGATGTACTGAGATATAAGATGTAGTAGTAATTAACACAACCAGTTACATGAGATTGAGGCGGCCTGTTCATCACATAATTCTTGCTGTCAGCTAGGCAGACATCTCTACTGGTCACAGAGATCTCCATCACCTCTGTAAACTTGAATTTCCCTTCTCTAGACTTAAAAATGGTCTTAAATGCAGTGTTACAGAGCTCCTGATACTTAAAGGAGATCTCCACACCACCCACTGCAAGTCTGCTAGAGCTCTGGAGCAGCCCCCCTGGTACCCTGAGCTCCCTCAGCTTGAAACAAGCCTTTGGAAATGATCCAAATCAGCCAGAGCCAGGTGCAGTCCACTGGGGCATTTTTGGTGCAGAGGGGCTTGTGTGCTGGTCACTGTGGCAAGGGCCAGAGCAGGGAGTTGGGAGGCAGGGATGCTCTGGGAGGCAGCTGTGAATGGAGCCCTGTGCTGGGTGGGAATAGTCTGCCCTTTCAGTGCTGCCCGACCTCCGGTGTCCTAGCAACACAAAGCTGCTCGGCTGAATATTTCGTGGCGCTCCTCATTTGCACATATCAGATATTGGCTGTGATTTAAGCCTGGCTGATTTCCCATTATGGCTTTCGAACAACAGGCTCAGTGCAGGAAGGAGAAGGAGAAAGGGCTACTTAGAGAAAATTTTATAAAACCACATAGTTTTTTTCAACAGAGGAATGGCTCTGAAACATCTCCTTGCTTGAGAAAGCACAGAGCAGCAAGTCTGAGGATTACGTCAGCCTTGTGCTTTGTAGGCATCTTATATGGAGAGAATGAACTGCATGCAGGGGCAAAATACATTGGAGAAACTGCTGGTGGCCTCAGTATTGGAAAGGGGGCATGATCAAGTGCTGACTTTTTAACATTTCTTGAATTTGATTTTAATTTTTTTAGCTATGAAGTTGCTGGCCCTCAGGGCCTTACAACAAGCAGGAACATTCCGCATTTAAATCAAAAGCCAACCGACACTATTCTAAATCTTCTAGTTTGCAGAGATGTGATTCATGATTGTTGTTCACACAGCTCACAGAGAGCAGCAGAGGTTTGCTCACAAATCACTGAACTTACTTCTGAAGTAGCAGCAAATTTTAAGTATTCTCTTTAGAGCAATGCCTCAAAATAGAAGAGTATCAAGATGTAAATGGCATTTAGGCATGGGATCCTAAAGAGATAGTGTGCGATGAGACCTAGAGAAGTAGCAGGTGAGTACCCAAGACTGAACATGGGAATAAAGTCAGATTTGGATTCAGAATCCTCTTCTACTCTTGTTCTCTATGAGTTGATGTCCCCTGTCCCTCTGTGGAATGCAATGTTGGGGCCCTCCACCCATGAACTGGAAGTGAGGTTCTTTCACCTCCTCCTTTTCACTTAATCTGCAGTAAAGAAGTGGAGATAATAACCCTATATCCTCCTTCTCCTGCACATAGCTGTAGTCTGAAAAGAGGTTGCTCAATTTTGTGTCACTGGGGAGAGAAAAGTAAATTGTGATAATGTGCATCAAAGTTATCTGCAATACCATTTGAGGATGTACTGCTGAAGTGATCCTGTGTTAGCATTTCAGTGAGAACTGGCTTCCCGGAGGATTTCAAGGATGACATTACTTGTAGTAACAGTACACCAGGCACTAAAAACACATAGGATTAGATTTTTACACAGGTTGCTATAAGGTTTTACGGCCATGTCAGGCTTTGTCTGTGCAAGAGCAATTCATCTTAAACATGTTCTCTCAAGTATTTGCATCCTAGTTTTCTATTCAGTGATGAAACTTTGTATCTTTTGGGAATAAATGCTTGATACCAAGCACCATTATCTGAAGAAATCATGCTTTAGGGACCATGGTAAAACATGTCTTACTGCTTTTAAGCATTTAGTAATGTATTTATATGCCCAACCTGCTAGTAAATTGTCAAATAACAAAAAAAAAACTCTTGTAAGGTATTGAGAAAAAGTCTGTCATGGAGGAGTGACAGTACAGTGGAAAAATTAAAACCAGGAAAGAAAAAAAAGCCCCAAAAGAAAACGAAGGGGTGAGGTCTCAGTCTGTGTAAATTATTTGATGACATGGAAAGTCAGGGTTTCTCCCTGCAGCTGGTCTGTGTGCAGCCTCAGCAGATGTGGAGTGTGCACAAGTCTTCTTAACCCATAATGAACAATGGAGATGTTGTTGTTGGTTGTCTCGACACGGGGTTGGTAAGGAAGGATAGCTGTCCCTGCAATTAGTACCTCACAGCATGTTTCTTCATGGTAAGTCTGTGGCTGAGGCAGCCTGATTGATTTTCTTCAGAAGAAGCTGCTGACAATTCACAGTGTGGGGAGAATGAGGCCAGATTAGGGTTTATTCTGCAGGGATTGGAGTCTTGAGTAAGGACGACCTCAGATGAAACGGCAACAGATTACACGCAGGCGGAAAGGAGGGTCCATGAAAAGTTCCAGCTGGGGTCCATGCTGTGAGTCACACCTCCTGTCAGTGTACTGAGACCCTGCCAGCAAAGCTTCAAACCTTAAATCACTGTTTCCCAAATGCTTTTAATTGCCTGTCTCACATGGATGGTCCTGCAGCTCCGGGACAAACAGCCCATGGGACTTGCTGTGCATTTCAATGGAGGCCCTGAATAATGTATTCAAACAACAAGGGTTTACTTCAGCTGAAAGTTTAGGCAATCACTTACAGAGCTCTAAATATGCCCTTAGAAAACCTGGTCTCTCCAGCATTTAAGGTTGTGCCTTTAACAATCCCTTCGTATTCCATGAAATTATAACCAGTGTGTAAGAAATAAGTCATTCTGAGTAGCTAGCATTCCTCTGGGCGCATATGAGAGAGGTAGCAAATTCTGGCTTCCTTTAGAAGAAATTGTGGATACCTTTAAAAGGGAAGTTTCACAAAGAGGCTGCTGTATATTTACTCAGGGGTTGCTTTTAGTCCCTATAAACCAAATAGAAGGCTTGAAATGCAAGAGTACAGGGTCAATAACTAATAAAAAGTATATTAAATAGCCTTGCAATTGTGATTTTATTGTCAATGAAAGCATTGAAATCTCAGCAAACCAGTCAGAATCATTTGAGCATCTTTTCACCAACAAAAAAGCTACTTCCAGCTCTTCTCTTTGCTGAATATAGTCAAGCAGAATGTGAAAAACAACCACAGCATCTTTGTGGATGAATCTATTTCAACAGTGTCTTGACCTAGTTGAAATCTTTAAACGCTAGTGCAAATAGTCAGTGTAGCAATGTACTGCCTCACAGCTCTTAAATGGGCTGCAGTCTTAAAAATGTCCTTAGGATGCCCTTGCTTGTAAAGTAAGCTGGGTGACAGGCTGAATATAAATACAAAATAATTTTCACATTCATTTATTGAGTCTCCTGCTTTGACTGTTATGGTAGAGTAGAAGACCTCTAAAATTACAGTGTTCCTTCTGTGCAATACTATTTTTAGCACAGGAAACTCTAACCTGTGGCATGAGAGTGGCTAATTTTGCAGTCTGTCTCTTATCTGAAATACTCAGGGCTGGAAGATGAGTGATGCAGGTCAGATGCAGTAGTAGGAGTTGAAGTGATCAGCTAAGGGTGTAAATGATTGCTGCTGGTAAATGCAGTGCTTTCACGTCCAGACCTGTAGAGACTGTAAAAAGAGCCAGCATGTCATTACTGAGCTTGCACTGAAATCTGGCATGGAGTTTGCAGCGGAACTTTTTTGAGGCACGAGAATTGTTACAATACACCCATATTCTTTTTCTAGCCAGTTACCACCAGCAGTGTGAGTCATTTTTAGAGGCTTTTTATGGATTTTTGGATGGGTGTGTGGAAAAAGGCCAGGGGAGCTTTGGACATGTAAAACACTTACTGTTATTTCACGTTTATTCAAATATTCCTTGACTTGCCAGTGCCATATGGTAGAAATCCCAAATAAATAATAGCTGTGGCATGATCCTTGCTTTTATTGTCCTGTATTTTTATGGTGTTTATCTGGACATGAGTACTCTGGGACAGTAAGGGAATGCCTTCCAAAACAAAGCAGGTATCAAACTTGTCTCTGTTTCGACCCAAACCTCTTCTAGTTAGAGCTGACTGTGTGCTAGAGAAAAATCTAGAGGGTTTCTTCCTTTGAATAGGGGTTTTAGATGAGTAGGGCATGATGCTCCACGTCTGTGGGCAGGACACATACAGGTTTTAATGCTCCTTGTGCTGGAAGCACATAAATTCTGAGGTTGAAAATTTTTGAATAAACTGTTGTCATCAAAGCGGATTATGTAAATGACTGGAGAAATGATGGCTAGAAAAGCAGGGGGTGAAATGATTTGTGGAAGGTAGGGGGATGACACACACAGCAGTGCAGCTGCAGTCTCCAGGTTTGACAGGCCTTATCCCTGTCTGTCCTGGTGTCATAGAGCATTTTCCTATTGCAGGTGAGGGCATTTCCCTTTCATTTCTTTCAGGATCCTGGCTTGAATCCTTGACACCAGTAAAGGCTGCCAAGCAATACATTTGGATGAGAATCACTGAGCATAATTTGGTTTAAAAAAGGCAGGCAGTGGACATGCAGAATTCTTCGTATCACTTCAGCTAGATCATAAATATTAGAAATTTAATTAGTCACATTTTTCAAACTTTTCTGTGAGGAAAGCCTGGCATTTTTTTTTGACTCATGGAGGTGTTGACTGAAATCAGAACACCATGGGGACCATTTCAGAAACATCTAGCATAGTAAGTCTTGCTATTTCTGACAAAATATACACATTTGTATGTGAAAACAAGTTCCAAACACCCTATAAAGCAGAGAAAGACTGACCTCTTTTTAATTTCTGATGGTTTTCTCCAAAGTTAAACTGCCAAGATTTCATATTAGGAGTAAAAGAGCAGATTTAAAGAAACTAAGACATCAAAAAAAGTTACTGGCGTTTAAATTTTAAAAATTGCTTTTTTACATCTTATCTGTTTCATCTTTTCTTTCTCTGCGTGTATCTTCCACGGAAGACTTTCCTAAGCCAGGAAAGTCAACAGTTTTAAGACACAGTGTCAAACCTGACATAGTTCTGCTCAAGTTCTTATAGAGAAATCTAGAAACAAGGGAGTGGGATTTTTTTCCCCTATCTCCTCTCACCTCTATCCCTGTCGCCAGTCTTTCTGTGAACTCCCTCCTGCCTGCCTAAACTCTGTGAGGCTGCTGTAATTTGTCATTATTGTGCCTGTACTCTGGTGGGGCAGCCAGGAGTTCAGGGAGGAAGAAGGATTTCTGCAGGGTGAAGTCAGGTGTGCTCTGTGTTTCAGCAGATGATTGATTTTTGCGCAAATGATGCACAGAATAAAAAAGTGCTGTGTTCTCTGTGTTATTCAGGCCTTGTGGTCTTCACTAAGGGCATTGTTCAAGGAAAGGGGATGGTGTTTTTTCTTAAAGCTCAGTCAGGCTGTAATCTGAAGAACTATTTTATTATTAAAATTATGCGTAGGTGTTAGATGTCTGTCCTAATGGCTGCTTCCAACTGTGATTTCAGGCAGAAGCTTTGCCCTTTGCAAGACTCACTACAGATCAGAGCAAGCATGTAGCAGCTTAAGGAACCAAAGTCTCGCCAGTTGAGACTCCAGGTCGTATTAAAGTCTTGGCTTTGGTGCTGTCTGGTGCAAACTCAGTCGAGACTTTTGGATCCAGGAAATCATGAATTGCAAGCTGTGTCTGAACCACAAAACAAAGCACCCTTATCATGTGGAACAGACCTGGCTTGTAGTTATTAGTTTCACATTGATATTGCTCAATGCCTTAACATGACTTGACTGATGTGATTCTAGCTGTTGTCCAGTGATTTTGTGTGCTGGAGTGATTCAACACTGCCATTCCATGATAAAAGTAAAATATCTATTGAAAATTTAGTTGATTGCATCTCAGAGACAATTTTGGAATCTGTTGACTTTCTTTTCTGTTACCTTCTCCTTTGTAAATTTGATCTTACTTTGCAGGAGTCTTAGTTTTAGGAATGGCTTCAAATTTTTACTGTGGAAGATGTACTGATTTAAAATCAGCCATGGTTCTGTTGCCTATCTGAAGTTTTCCTAGAGAATACAATTGCTTCCCAAGTGTTCATTTGTGAACTGAGTCAAGCTTTAACAGCAGCACTGGTAGAAATTCAGCAGATCCCAGAGCTGAGTCCTGTCCTGTATTACTTTGGTATCAATTGGAAAGATAGCTTGCTTGCCACAGAAAGACTGAAGGAGCACCAATAAAGAGGGAAAGCTGATCATCAGCTGCACAGGTGACCCTTTGCATGGAGATTTGATACTATTGCAGGTTTGTCTCATTGCTGCACCAAGCAGTATTCAAGTGGAGGGGGTTGTCACTCTGTCTGAGAAGTGTTTGCAGTTCAGTAGTGAGATTTGTGCAGTTTTTGCACTCTGGTTCAATAAAGGCACACACAATTGATTTCTTTAATTGTGAGGAGTCCTGCTGGAAGTTATGCTTAAGACTATCCCTGCTGTGAGGGGGTAGGGGGTAGTCTTTTAGTATTTCTTATTGAAAAGCATAAGAGATGAGTCCAGCACATCTCTTATCACCAACCCTCAGTTTACTCAAGGCAGCCCTACTTGATGCAGGTGTAATTCCAATGATATGCCTGGAGGATGTCTCATGTGTCTGTGAGTAATTAAAAATAGCAGGTAATGTAAAGTGGTGGAGTAGGAACTTAAAGTGGTTAATTAAAGGTGCAGTGGTCTCCATGTTGTCCTGTGTTGATAGCATGCTAACATCTCTTTAATGCTTTTTTTTAAAATACAGGTGTTTGAAGTTGGGTATCTGTGTGACATCTCCACTTTCTGGTAACAGAGCAGGGCTGTTTCAAACTTCAGTAGTTGTAAGAAAAATGTTATCAAAATGTTTCTTCTTCCTCTGTGACTCAAGTTTTTTTAAAACAGTAACATGAGCTTTCAAGCCAGTTGTGGGGCTGACTTTTGGCTTGTTAAGCGCCTGGAGGTGGCAATAAAAGGTTTAGGTGGTACAACCACCATCTGTCTCTCAAAGCAGGAGCTGCTCCCTTGCAGAGGTAGAGGCTGCCTAGTGAGAGAGACATCTGTCATGTCAACAGCATTTTGCCTGTGGTGTATCCCCACTCTCATCCATGCATCTTCCTCCCCACCTCAGCACACCAAAAATACTGTTGTGTTTGCAAGTCTTGAGAAAAATGCCACCTTTTGAGCCAGCAAGTTTGAGTGTGGTAAAAGGACTGAAAAAAAAAGTAGTTTTGGTGTTAAAGAAAAAAAAATAGCTGTGTCTCCTTGTGGCAAACATCAGCCTTGAGTTACACAAGGGGAAAAGCAAAAGCTTTTCCTTACGATTTCTGTGTGTACATTTGTGTCCATTCCCTGCCTTTCTCGTCGTGTGGGAGTTGGACTGGCAGAGTGTGACAGTGAGTTGGCCTTGGCAGGAAGTGAAGTGGCCATCAACCCAAGTCCCACAGAAATTAAGTGCTAGCTCATGGGAAACACCTAGTGAGGTTATG
Source organism: Catharus ustulatus (assembly GCF_009819885.2). Lineage (NCBI taxonomy): Eukaryota > Metazoa > Chordata > Aves > Passeriformes > Turdidae > Catharus > Catharus ustulatus. The sequence continues at coordinate 82,755,987 of NC_046221.1, forward strand.
GTGGGAAGAATGGGATTCTGGGAATAGTTATGTAAATTAGGTAATTCCAAATAAGGTTATGTTCATAGTTCCAGTTGATGCTCGGATGGTTACATTTTGCATATAAGGTAATGTTCTGAATTCTTGTTCATTGGTTCACTACCCTGGACCCCAGGTTGTATATTGCTGTGATTGCCCCACTTTGGTGTCTTCTGAGATCACCCTGTACAGCACATGGCTTTTATCCTTTATTGTTTTATCATTATTAAAGTTTGTTCCTATTCCCGTTTCTTTTGCCACATCTCCCAGCTGGTCCGGCCTCAGAGCCAAACCCCGATGTGACCAGGTTGGAGATCATCAGGCACCTGCACACAAGGAGGCAGGAGTGGACATGCAGAGGGCAGATTGGCCAGGCTGGTTCCTGACACTTGGATGCCATACAGTGGGCACATACAGGAAACCCTGTTGGCAATACCAACCATGACAATATCAATTCCCTCACTGAAAGCATTCACGCTGTATGTTCACTGAAATACAGAGATTTTACTTGTGGTGGCAAAATCCAAATTAAACATTGCTGAGGAAGATGAATTTGTTCGCATCTTTCACAGGGAAGTTTTCTCCCTTTGGTGTCACCACTAGCACACAGCAGTTTTTTTTCATTAATAAAAAAGGAAAAGGTTATACTGGATAGTTAAAATGAACTTTTGAGTCTGTGCTTTCCTGAAGGTACTTTTTATAAAAAGTTAAAATTTGAGGGTGCCATTTATTTGTTGAGTTGAATTTATTAGTCAAGTTAAAATAAGGGGGAGTAATTTGTTTGCCAAGTTGAACAAGAGGCATGATTAAAATCGGTTAATAAATACCAAGACAGTCCTCTGATTGATAGCTTCACAGGGCTTGATCTTGTTGTCATTTCTGTCAGCTGAAGAGCTTCAGATCTTTATGTGAACCACTGATTGTATCTGAGAGATCCCACCTCCTGAACTTGCAAAATACTGAACACTTTGCTCCAGCTCTGCAAATGGCTGCGGAGGAGGGTCACCTGATGGGTTAAAGTGGATGATGATAATTCATGCTGATGAATTAGGTGGTGTGTTTACATGTTGGTGGTATTTCCATATGGGGGTTGCCCGTATTTTGCCAGGCAGCAATTAGTGCTGTCTTGAGCAGCTTTGCATGGCTCTGTCTGGGTCACCTCAAACCATGGTGAAAACACAGGTGACTTGTGGGGCTCTCAGAGGGGATGAGAGCATTCCTGAGGCTCCCAATGGCAGAACCATACTGACCAGTATTCACAGGTTTCTGTAACTGAGTGGCTGTGGGGTTTTCTGAATGGAAAACAATGCTGAAAGAACTGCAAGCAAACTAAGGGAAACTTACTTCAGATAAGCAAGGGGGGAGGTCTGTTTACAGAGGAGAACATTCCTGCTGTTCAGAATAGCAATGAATATAAACTCTTTTAAATACAGCTTATTTAAAATTTGAGGTACCACTGGCAAACTATCATCCCTATCCATAGCAGATAACTGTCAATACACTAAAAATTGAATATTTTCTGTCCTTCTGGTTTTGTTTTTTATTAAATCTATATGACTTGTATTTGTGTATCTTCAACACTTGGGATCCTCTACAGAGACTTTAAATTCAGTTGCTGCAGAAGCAATAGTCAAGCTTATAATTCTTGACCTGTTAGTTGCCTGGGCGTCATTCTGTTGCTTCTCCCTGCACAGCAATAGCCTACAAATGCACATGAAGTGGAAAGAGAAAGTTTATTAGATTAAATGGCAGTAAATGTTCTGTCTGTGGAAATTATGTTCGGTAATTAACCTGTGATTTCCATTCTGTAGGTATTTTTATATGCTCAGAACTGCTAATATCCTTTAAGACATTGTGTAGCCAGTTGTTAGGCTTTGTGCATTTCAGATTCATACAATCTGCCTTCTTTATTTCCTCTGACAACTCTAACCATTGCTATTAAAATTGTTGTTTTGAACCTGCTCATTTCAGATGCCAGACCAGTTTGATCAGACAGTGGTGCTCAACCAGCTGCGCTATTCTGGGATGTTGGAGACAGTCAGGATTCGGAGGGCTGGTTTCCCAGTCCGGAGGCCCTTTCAAGACTTTTATAAAAGGTAAACACATTGGCTTGTGGACTCAAGTGTAAGTCAATATTCCCATGTTGAGGAATAAAAGTAAAAAAGAATCATATGGCAAAAATAGAACTTACTCTCTTAAATGAAGCAATAAATACTTTTTGGTTGCCAGGTATAAAGTCCTCATGAGAAACTTAACTCTCCCTGAAGATTTAAATGAGAAATGTGCCGTCTTACTTCGTCTGTATGACAGCACAAGCACTGAATGGCAACTTGGAAAAAATAAGGTAAAATAACCTGACTGTGCATGTTGTGGTGCTGGTGTGTAAAGCTGAGGGGGCAGGATTTACACTGCACAGCTACAGAGATGTAGTTCTAATGGTAATTACTTCTGGCCTTTAAAGAAGCTGTGCGTGCCTGTTGGTGCTCTTGAAACTCTTAAAGCAACAACTAATGGTTGTGCTGAGGAATTTGCTGTCTAAGGCACTTAGAAACTGACTGGTGATTTCATCACAGAGAGAGTCCACCTGAATTTTCTGTCACTGCTCACAAGTGGTAGCACTGGTAAGGATCAGAACTTAAGATGCAGTATTTGGATTTTTTTCATTTTTAGAAGTATGGAACATGGGGTAACACTTTTGTTCTGCAGGGAGCTAGTGCTAGTAAACCGACCTAACCAACACCTCTTCAGTGGCAGAGGTCAGGGGGAAGAATTTTAGCCAGTGTTCATATGGCAGAATTGAGCTCCAAGTGTGTTTGCCATAGTAGTCTGAGAGTCTTTTCCAGAGGTACATTAGACCTTGATATGTGTTCTACCAGATAATGTGAACTTTGCCCACATTTTTTTTCTTTAAAGAAAAGAAATTTAAATTATATTAAAATAAATTAAATAATCTCATTTTAATTTGAGAAATAAAACAATCAAGGTGGTTTTTTACATGCTCATTTTGCAAGTTTGGTTGTAGACAACAGCTTGTGATTTGTGCTTTTGGATTTCAGCAAATTATGTGAAAGCATTGCAGACTTGGGAGAAGATTCCTCATTTTGGGATTTGAGATCTCCTAAATATTAAAAACTTTTAAAAATGCTTTTTAGTGCCATAAGGTAGCAAATATATTTTGTAAAATCTGATTGATTTCTGTAGGAAATGTTCTTCCCTTCCTCCTTTTCTCCCCACAACTGGATGGTTTGGAAGGGTTTCTTCTCTTCCACTGTATGCTTAAGGACTCTTGGATTTACATTGGGAAAGTTGTTTCAATCATCTTACAGTTACTGTAAAAAAGAAGAAAGAATCAGAAATATTCTGATGGCAGTTGATGTCATCTTCCATCCCATTTTTGTAGCCAATGGCTTACAAATAACACATCTGGATGCAGAGCTGGGCTATGCATCCCATTCTATTTCAAATGTAGCATGTTAACAGTATTTACAGTATTTATGCATGGACCCTGGAGAATACTTTGGCATCTTAGGGACACATGTTTATCAACTGCTCATCAGGACCTTGGCAGGAGCCAGAGCTCTGTTGTAACTTCCCTTACTGTGGCCTGGGCTCATCCTCCCCCAGGAGCTGCCTGCACATTTGTGAGACTGCATAAACAGGAGGAGAGCACAAGAGGACACTGCTTTCAGACTGACCATGGGATGAGGCACTATCCTGCCCCTATATTATTTTAAAGGGATAATAATGGCATTGCAATGATTTGGCTTCGGTGTGATTTTTTTTCCTTGTCTTTTACATCTCATGCTGCAATGTACCTGGTCAGGAAAAGATATTAGCCTTAGCTTAACATCTGCTTACCACCTATGTTTGTTCCAGAAGTAGCTGAATGCTTTTCTGAATAATTTTGTTGTGTTTTTGAAAGCTTGTGTGTAAAGCAAAGAAAGATTGCCCACTGAATGAAAGAGAAGATTTTTTCCATGAGGGAAAACTTCACACAGAAAGAGCTACCCAGTGCAGCTCTGACATTGGGATTTCACGACTTTCTGTGGGACCTTTTCTGCTCCTGTTTCTTGGGTTATTTGTGCTATAAAGTCCCTTTCTAGCTTTGTTCAAAACTCACAACTGCACCTCTCAAGAGTGCTGCTTTGGCTTTGACAATGGGCTCTTTTGCTCCTAAACACAGAGAAAAAAACAGCTTCTTGTGCATGTAAACACCCCCAAAAGTCCATTGGATTGTTTGGGTTTTTGTATTGTTTTGGTTTTTTTTGCGGGGGCGGGGGGAGTGAGGGAGCGAGGGATTTTTTGGTTGGGTTTTGAGGGATTTTTTCACATAAAAAGAAAAAACCCAGCACCTCAAAGATGCATTCCTGCTTTCTGATGGCTTTGCAGCCCTCCTCCCTTAGCAGAGCCCACTGTGTCCATGAGCTTTCCCCATCCCCACGTTGTGGTGTGCAGCCTGGCTCTCATCCTGCATAAACAAAGTGTCACTGAACCGGCTATTTCCAGCTGCCCATGTGTTAGGCAGCAGCATGCCAGGCTGTTGTCACCCATAGCTGACACCAGCATACTTGGCCTTTAAAAAAGAAAAGTTGAGAAGAGGTGGAAAAAGCGCTGACAGCAGATAGCTCACCACTATGTGAGTGTGTGGTAAAGAGCAGATGTCAAGACAGGTGGGAGAGGGAAGCTGCCTCCCCCATGCCCCTGCTTGACTGGAGAGGCAGTTTTACTCATTTAAGGCAAAATAGGCTATGTTAGCTCAGTTTATGTCAGTGCCATGTGCTAAAGTACAGGTGAATGATCCACGTTAGTGCTTGGAAGAAAGCCTGGGAAGCATTCTGCCTGTGGGAGGGTGGCTGCCCCCCACAGCTCTCTCCATGTAGCCACAGGAAAACACAGTTGAGTCGATGTGAACATGGAAGCACTCTCATTTCTGCCTCCTTCTGCAGTCCTGTAGCAATGTCTTTGGAAGCAGCAGGCTTTGTAAGGGGTTGTGGAACCTGATGTGCCTGTGAAACAGTAAATTATCAGGGTGGTATTTCTGCTGCTCTGATTAGAAAGTTCATGCTAAAGTCTTGCAGCTTCTTTGGTCTGTGTTACTCTGGTGGGAAAGGCTGTTTAATGAATCCAGTAATTATGTTACATTTGGAAAAACTCTGCTCCTAATTAAAAGTTATAATAGAGTGATCTGACCCTTCCCACAGAAATCCAAAGTTAGAGGATCATCTGCAGGTGGTTTTTTTTTAAGAGGAGTACATTTTGTTTTTTCTGCTGCGGAAATAGTACATTTCTCTCTGAATTCAAAGCTGAGTCTTGCTGCTTGGACTGAGCTGGCTTTCCCTTAAGTATGATGCTCACCAAAATTTGTTAAGCCAGAAGTTTTCTTATGTAGGTGTTTCTCCGGGAGTCCTTGGAACACAAGTTGGAGAAACAGCGAGAGGTGGAAGTCACCAAGGCAGCAATGATCATCCGAGCACACATCTTGGGGTATGCAGCCCGGTAAGTGACTGTGAGAATATTAGTAGTCAGGATTTGAAACAAATGGATGAGTTGTCAAGAAGTTAAATCCTTCTGACACAATTCTCAACTTTTCATAGGGGCCAGTCATTCAAGTCCTGTAAGTGGCTTTTGAAAACAGCAGCTGAAAATACCCATGAATAATGCAAAGTTTGAATTGTTTTAATGTAATGAATAGGACAATACAAAAATTTGGAGGTCAGCCAGTATCCATCTGATTGTATCATGGCATTAGAGCCGTGATAGGAACTCTAGTTGGATAGCACCTAGGAGGGCTGCCCCAAGTCACCAGCTGAGATCCTGATTTATCTTTGCTCCTTCATAGTAAGAAAACAGAAGGAAAATAGAAATAATCCATTTTGTTTTTGGAGAACCAAGACTTTATGTTACTGATTAATGTTTGACTTGTTTACCTGGCTTCATGCATTATGTGTTAAGTGGAGTTGTTCATCCCATCTATTTATTTCTCTGCTTTTTCTACAAGTCAGTTTATGGCAGTTTAAGGAATCTTATTTGCATAATGAGGTAGTTTCTTTTCATGTGCTTATTAGCCCTGTTCTTATATTCTGACAGTATGTTACTTAAAAACAATATCCCTTTTTAATGCCAGCTATCCTGCTGTACATGGTCCTTCTTTTCAGAGATGTGGGATGACTATATATATTCTTTCTCTGCATGTGTGCACACACAGAATTGTGTGTGTTTTTAGCATCTTCTTGGCATAAGAACATGTAAGATGTGCATTTCCTTAAAGAAGACACACATGGTGCTGTCAAGAAATGAGAGAATCTTGCTTATCAAAGGGAGAAGAATGTGAACAGTAGGGGAATGATCACAGAGCTAGAACTATCATGGGCTCACTATTGCAGGTCACCATGGCAAGATCCCCCCCAGCTGTTACATTACAAGTTTGCTTCTTTATTTTCTCCCCCCAGAAAGCGGTATAGAAAGGTTCTCTACTATGTGGTTGTGATACAGAAGAACTACAGAGCATTCAGTGGAAGGAAGAAGTTCCTGTGCCTGAAGAAAGCAGCCACAGTCCTTCAGAAGCAGCGTCGAGGCCAGCTCGCTCGGCGTGTTTACAGGGAGCGGCTGGAGGAGAAGCGGAGACAAGAGGAGGAAAGAAGAAAAGAGGAGGAAGAAAGGTGCAGTCTCTGGCTTACATCAGTCTCCTGCCTGTGCTGTAATAGATGCCTGAAATTTCAGGCTATTCTTGAACAAGTGATTTTGGAAACCTTTGCTATTTTGCTAAAAGACACATATAGCTATCATGGTAGTTTCATCTTCAGAGACATATTCGTTGTGACCTTATTTTTGGCTGCCTTCTCCCAGTGGCAGATGATCTCTGTAAGCTGAGCTATTGCTGTAGCAAAGGAATGTGATGAGCTTATGTTGAGCTTGACTGACTGACTTTTATTCTTGACTCACTTTTAGGGAAAGACAAAGGCAAGAAGCAGAGCGACTTGCCCAGCAGGTAAATGATATTCTTAATGCTTTCAGCCACCCTGTTTATTTGAGTATCTCAACCCAACAATTAAAAAAATAAAAGAAAGGTACCTGTAGCATTAAAACTAAACTAATTACAGGAGCTGGCAGATAAAGTCAAAGGAAACTCAATATAGTTTGCATGAAAATTTCTTTCACCTGATGCTTCGTTTAATTTCTGGCAAAGATTGAATTATCTGCACATACTTGGACTTCTGTTCAGCTATCTCTGGGCAAATGTAATCATGCTTTAATTTTTTTCTTTTTCTTTCCTTTTCAATTCTTGCTGATATGAAGATAGGACTCCTTTAAATGAATGAGGATGGTAGAGTTTAGAGCTTTAGAAATAAATTTTTTTTAAAAAGTTTGCATTTAGCGGCCTAACTTGATTTTATTTTGTTTAATTTTATTTTTATGCAGGCTGAAGAAGAAAGAAAGAAGCAAGAATTGGCTGCCATTGAGAAAGCTCAAAAGGAGGCAGAGCTGAAGCAGGAGGTGGAGAAGCAGAAAGAAAGCAGGCAGGTGGAAGAAATCCTGCGTCTGGAAAAAGAAATCGAAGACCTGCAGCGTGTGAAGAAGCAGCAGGAGCTGTCCTTGACAGAGGCTTCATTACAGAGGCTGCAGCAGCGTCGAGATGAGGAGCTCCGGCGGCTCGAGGATGAAGCATGTCGAGCAGCACAGGAGTTCCTGGAATCTCTGAACTTTGATGAGATTGACGAATGTGTCCGAAACATTGAGAGGTCTCTCTCTGTGGGCAGTGGGTATCCTGCTGAGCTGGCTGAACAGACTGGAAATGCCTGCAGTGAAAAGCCCAATTTTAACTTCAGCCAGCCATATCCTGAGGAGGAGGTAGATGAGGGCTTTGAAGCCGATGATGATGCATTTAAGGATTCACCCAACCCGAGTGAGCATGGCCATTCTGATCAAAGGACCAGTGGCATCAGAACAAGCGATGATTCCTCAGAAGAGGATCCTTATATGAATGATACTGTGGTGCCAACAATTCCTACTGCCAGCGACACCATGGTCATTCCTCCTGCCCATGACACAGTGAGCCTCCAGAACTCTTCAAGTGGCGAATCCACGTACTGCATGCCAGAAAATGTGTCCTGCAGACCCCCAAATTCTGTGGAACTTATTTCTCCTGATGGAGACTATGATTATGACCAGGACGATTACGAAGATGGTGCTATCACTTCTGGCAGCAGCGTGACCTTCTCTAACTCGCACAGCAGCCAGTGGTCACCGGACTACCGCTGTTCAGTGGGGACGTACAATAGCTCTGGAGCATACCGGTTCAGCTCTGAGGGAGCTCAATCTTCTGTAAGTAGCAATGTTTTTATTGTCTAGTAATTGATGGGTGCTTTCTGATATTTTTTTTCCCTGCTGTGCAGCAATAGACTCACTATAGCTGTTCTTAGAAAACACTGTGTAGCTTGATTTGCTCAGAGTGCCTATGGAAATAGTGGTCTGTTGCCATCTAGGTGCCACTGGGGTGACTGCATTAGAGTTAGAGGCAGCTCAGTTGCTGTTTGCAGTCCTGGGCTTCTGCACAGATATGGTTTTAACTGCTTTAATGCAGCACTGTGTGTTGCTTGCTGAGGAGCTCAGTGCACAGCGAAGTTCTCTGTGCATGTGTTTGGAGTTGGGGTACCAGGTGGCATGTTGGGGAATTGATTTCAGGAAAACCAAGTTTAGTTATATGTGCAAGTTGGAAGAGTATTGAAGAATAAGATGCTTGCAGAAGTCCCTGACATGCGAGATATATTTTAAGATTTTTTGGAGAGTAAAGTTCATGCAATGGAAAATGTTTAAATTATTGAGGCAGACAGACATTCTGCAGAGAAATTTTTCAGTGCTGTTTGCTGAGTATACTGTGGGATTTCCTTCTACAAATATTTTTGAAAGAATATGATTTCCTCTACCACTAGCCCAATGTTTCTGAGAGACTGTCTGATTGGGAAAGTGAAAAGGTATTTCAGGAGCACTGACTTGTTTATAGGGAGACTTTAATGATATAATATCTTACTACATTTGAGGCAGTGATAACCAGTCCAAGAGCCATCGTGAGTGTTGGAATAAGTCCACAGTTCTTGCCTGAGAAAAAACCACTTTCAGTATCTTTGTTGAGGATGCCTTCCTGCTGCATGACTCTGGATGTGTGTCAGATACAGAACAGAAATTCTGACTTTCTGGGGTGACGGAAAGCTAGTATCACAGCTTGTGCAGTGTTTCTTTTTCAGTATTTTTTTAAGCTGTTCCTCACAGCATTTCAGTGATGGGGGCAAGTAGTACAAGGTAGCTTACCATACTCTTGCAAAGGGATATTTTTCCTGAGCAACTACAAAGCTTTTACACAGATTTGTTGTGTAATCAAACAGCTCAAGCTGCAGCTTACTACAATGTGCTCCTTCCTTGTTAGCTGGGTGAAAACCAATGAGGAATCATGTCCTTCCAATACACGATAAAATGCTTTAGCTAGAGTCTTCTAAACTAACTTGATCTAAACTCTGAGAGATTATGACCTTTCTTTCCTTTCTTGTGTAGTTTGAAGACAGTGAAGAAGATTTTGACTCCAGGTTTGATACAGATGATGAACTTTCCTACCGGAGGGATTCAGTCTATAGCTGTGTCAGCCTGCCCTACTTTCACAGTTTTCTGTACATGAAAGGTACTGGATCAATCAGAATTTGCTAAATAGACAAAATAACCAGAAATATTTATTGTGTATTACATTCCAATTCCTGTAGAGTTAAGCTATTTTCTCATTTTTCAAAGGGTGATGGAAAAGTGACTTTTTAATTTAAGCTGTTCTCACCTTAAGTTACTTGCAGTGGCTTGCATCTAGCAATTTTTATCCCCTCTGCAAAAAAAAAAAGATCAGTATTTTGGGCTGCCTCTGTTTCATCTTACATCTTTGCTGGCTTGCAAACAATTAAATATTCAGTATAAATACAGAAAAATAACTCACAAAGTCAAATTGTAACAACTTTTGAGGAAAGCTGATTCCTGCTCTCAAAACCTTGTAACATAGACGGCATTCTACATTGCAGACCAATTTTACTGACCTTAGTCAAATTTCACTTTGGATCTGGAGGACATGAAGAAGGTTACATGTAACAAAGGGGTGTGAGAGATTATGAAAGAATAGACACAGGACTTTTCTGCTTAAAATTCTTGAGTTTATGTTCTGATGATTGATAGCAAATTGTAATCTAGCTGAATCCTTTTATAATTTCATCACTATAGTGTACTTTATGTTTCTGGAATAGGAACAGTCATGAGTGTACACACCACAAAGTTTATGTGAAAAATAATGCAGTTGACAGTAGCATGGCTTTTACTGTCTGACACACCTAGCAGTCAGTTTTTGTGGGATGACAGAAGCTTGTCAGTTTGATTAAGGTTATGATTGTGATATAACTCCAGTACAAAGTGCATTGCCCACTCCGTGGCCAATGGGTGGCCGTGGGTGTCAGTGAGCTCACACCAGTGTATTTCGTACTCGAAACACAGCTTTGCCAGGTTTTGTGGTTTTGAGTTAAACATCATTACCTTATAATAACCTGGAGAGAGGAAAGAGCTTAATGCTAAATCTTTTCTAGATTGTCATTGAAATACGTTGAAAGCTGCCTTAAAGATCAGATTCTCATGTGCAGCAAGACTTTTCAGTAATCTATTATTATACATATGTTATGCATATTTACATGTAATTATATGTATGTTAGATATGTTTTTGTAATACAGAGACTTACAACAATTTATAATTTAAGGGTGTTTAGATTGACAATAATGTTGGTGGCCATAAGGATATGCAAAAAATGAGGTTCTGTGGCTTACAGCCTCAAAAGAGAGACTCAGTTTAACTGCAGTGTTGTTGGTCAGCACCTCCCAGTTTTGGTGCTGTTCACAGCATCTGTTTTATGATATAGCTGTTTGTTTTAACTGCATATAAACCCACATTTGTCTCTCTTGCCAGGTGGCTTAATCAACACATGGAAGCGACGCTGGTGTGTCCTGAAAGATGAGACCTTCCTGTGGTTTCGTTCTAAGCAGGAAGCACTTAAGCAGGGTTGGCTTCACAAAAAAGGGGGTGGATCATCCACACTTTCCAGAAGGAACTGGAAGAAAAGATGGTTTGTTCTCAGACAGTCCAAGTTGATGTACTTTGAAAATGACAGTGAAGAAAAGCTGAAGGGTGCCATGGATGTCCGAACTGCCAAGTAGGTTTACATGGTTTTATGTTAGCCATGGTTCCTTCTAAGTAGTGCTTGGGGCTCAGTCTGGGAAGACATTGAGTGCCCTGCCTACAAATTCTGTGAATGCAAGCAGGAGGGTGTGTGTGTGGTGAAGTTTGTGAAAGCGAGTGTTGTCCTTAGTTGGCTCTCTCTTAAGTCTAGAGAGTGCTCCAGAGCAAAGCCAGTGCCAAATACTTCAGAAAAATGCTGCTGTAATGAACCCATCTATGCTTTCTCCCAGATTAGAGGCCCTACTTAGTCTGTAATGATTCCCAAGGCAAATCGGGGCATGTTGCCAAGTCTGTAGCTGCAGGCAAACCCAGAATGAAGAGGGTGGAATTAATAGGCCCTGAGTATATTGAAGTTCGCATGGGTCAAAGCTGAATCTTCTGTATGTATTTAGATTTTTTTTCATGCTTTAAATAATTGTGGTAGTGTAGAAAAGTCTTTAAAATGCATATATTCATTAAAAAAACAAGATTACTAAACCTAATAACTTAGTTTTGTTAACTGAAGTTTCATAAACCTAAGAATTACACTTCCTGAAGCATGCAGAAAAAATTTCTACTGGATGGTATTTTTCCTTTTAAACAATTTAGAATTATTTATCTAATTTAAAAATTAAAGTGTGCTTTATAAAGTGTACCTAAACTTTCATTCAAAGTAGAGGGAAACAGAAATGGTTAGTAACACTCAATTCCGCTCTGTGCCTTGTAATCTGCAGCTATCCAATTTGTATGTAACTTTAAGCTTTAGAAAGCTTAAACTAAATTGAAATCTTTGATTAATCTTTTCTTGGCAGTCCTGGCTTGAGCCTGATTTCAAGTAGGACAGAAAAGAGTTTCAGTAAGAATCCTAACTTGCTCCTGAAAAACCAATGGGCTGTTGGCAGTCAAGTAAATCTCTGAATAGAAGCTGAAGATCCTACCTTTTTTTTTAGTTAAAACTAGATTTGCCTCCATCTCATGTACCATAGCATTTATTTAGCATATTTTTCTAATTGTGGGGTTAAGTTTTTGATGCTCTAAGTACTATTTATCAGGTTTTCTTTTTCAATGAGCAAAGCAGTTAATAGTTGCTATAAAGTTGTTTATTGCAGAAGCACATTAGTCTTAAAAAGCAGAAGGCACAGGTGCTAAACTCTATGCTAAGTTTGGGTATAAAGTTTCAAATTGAAGCAGAAGCTGCTCTCAGAGGTCCTGGCAGGGCTGATGTTGCTGGGCAGCTCCTGTCTTCTCTAATATGTTCAATCAATCATTCGTTTTTGTTGTTGTTAGCTCATTGCTTCGTTGGCTGTGCCCTATAATGTTCTTTGCTGCACATACCTTTAAAATTGTAAGACAAAGGTTACTGAACCTGGTTTGAAATGTAGGTTCAATCAATGGCTATTTGTGTATAAATTAGCTAAAAGAAAGGGTATTTGTATTTAAAGAACTGTATTTCATAAGAAATAAACAATAACTTTTCTAGATAATGTTAATATTTACTGAGTGCAGTCCTAACCTACAGTGCAACTCACATATTCACTACTCTCTATTAGGAGACCTGTTCAATTTTTAAAATCTCAGGCTGATTCACTTAAAACATGGAACAGGGAGGTATTCTATTGGACAAGGTTACTGAGAGAGAAGGAATTAAACAGTACAAAATTACAGCTTTTGATACTGATAGCAGATAGATTATCCTCATGAGTCTGCTATGCAGAGTTTGCTTATACTGTTTATAGGACAGAGATTTATGAGAATAGTATAACTGATAAGGAAATATAACCAGTAAGGAAATAGTAAGCTTCAGACAAATACAGTAAAGCAGCAAAAAGGATATTAGGTTTATTTCTTCAGCTACAGGGAAATCTAATGTCATACATTAATTATTGCTAAAATCTTCACAGTTGTTTTTATATAAATACTTAGATGTCCAAAGTAAAAATCAGAAATACGTCATTTTTCAGCAGATGAGTGCTCAGCTTTTTCTGGAAATCATGTTTGGAATTGTCTTTATGCTGATTCATAACCACACAGAATCACTAATCCAGGTTTTGTTTGCTTTCACTTTTCAATTTTCAACATCTTCCTTTTTAGCACCCTAAAAATCACTTGGTTATGCAGTCAGTTCAGAAATATATCCATTTCTTAACTCAGTTATCTTTGCCTCTCTTGGGCTTTGATAATATTTTGTTTTTTCTTTAGTTCTTGGTAAAATGGTAACAGAATGGTCACTTTGGTGCAGTGACATTCATAGTAGTTTGAATATTTGTACTGTGTAGGCAGAAAACACAGCAGTAGTTTGGCAAACTAATACTGGATCTGATAAATCACATTGTGAGTCTTGCAAATGAACCTGATGAAGACTGACTGCTGTTGTTTTAAGTATCAGTAGTTTGTGTGCTTCTCAGCAGAACAGAATTTTCAAAATGCTGGTAATCTGTAATGCTCAATCTTGGTGCTTTCCTTTTTTTTTCAGAGAGATTGTTGATAATACAGGCAAAGAAAATGGTATTGATCTAATAATGAGTGATAGGACCTACCACTTAATTGCTGAATCTCCTGAGGATGCAAGGTATGAAAATCATCAGGCCTATATTCTTTTCTTTTCCTCTTTAACCTCTGTGCCATTCTGACTTTGTCACTAATTTGTTTGACCACTGTCACAAAATATTCAGGCTGTGTTAAACACATCGTATTTAATACAGTGTTTGAAAGGCTTGCTGAGGAAGAAACCTTGTGGCAGATCAATGAAAATTTGCCTAGAATTTGGCTGTTATCCATGTGTTACTATCAGCTTTCTGAAATATAATTTGTCTGTAGAGAGGCAGTCCTTGCTACTGATGCTTGGTTTGTGGATTACCCTGCTGAGTTTAGCTGCATTAAACAAATCAATATTTGAGACCCTGTCTGCCTGAAATTAAGCACTTTGTTATTAGGGATGAGACCTGTTGTTTAAGCAGAACCTAAAATTTTTCCAGATAGAAGTTGTAATGTAGTCACTGCATTTTGGAGCAAAAGCATATCCATATAAGAGGAATGCTTCCCATTCTGCATATTTAAAAAGGGTCTTACTTTTGTTGCTAAAGGATCCATATCTAACCATGGGGGAGGCAGGTGGGTGAGGAGCAAGTCTGACTTGTCAGATCAGTTGTAGAGCATATTTTAAAAAAATCCCCATGCTACAGTTCATGCAAGATAATAATATGCTTGCCTATAAAAATCAAGCATTTAAATAAAGTTAACTTAGTAATCAGAACTTATTACCCATTGCCTTACTGCCCCAAGGCCAGAATACAGGCCTTTGTCAACATCACTTGAGCTGCTTTGCTCAGAAGCCTAAAAAGTTCTTTCATATTCTGTTCTTTGCAAAGGTAGAATGCCTTCCTATATCACAGGACCCTGAGTACCGGTGTAGATGTAGCAATGCAAAATCCATCCTCATTTTTTTAGGTATCCTTAAAGTTATCTCTGAAATAACTAAGGAGCTTTCTAGCAGTTACTGTTAAGATTCTTGTGGGGGTGTAAGCATATTTTAAAATGAAGGCTTAGTTGAAGTCTTTTCTACCAGACTTGTGTGCTTGCCCTAGGGACCAATAAGCAATTATCAGCGCGCAGACTTGTCTGTTGCCATGCATCTCCTTCATTTCTTTCTTACAGATGGAGGAGGAGACACTATACACTCTTGTTGTGTATAGTACAAATAACAAACCATTCAGAATAAATTACTTTTTACCAGTGTATTTCCTGTTTCTTTTTTCTCACTCATCCCAGAAGACTTAATGAGGAAGATGTGTAAGGATTTGCAGACACGCTTAAGTCAAAGCCTTTTTAACAAAGCATTGTGAAAAATGAAGTATGAATCATTGGGCTGTGTTTGGTCCACATCTGCTATTGAAAAAATATTTTGTACCTGGGTTAGATCAGGATCTAAGGTTGCTTTTTGTTCAAATTAAGGGAAAGACCGAGAAAAACATGGCACAGGCCCCCAGAAGAGGAGTTGCTATTATTGAAGAAGTAACGCTTCAGTGGGCAGCCACTGCTGAGGATATATTCCTTTCAAATCCCTAGCCTTTTTCCCTATTTCTGTGTTCTGGGACTCAGCTGAAAAACAAAGGAAGTCCTGAGAGGGAAGAAAGCAAAAATAAAGTCTGCCTTTGTCTTTTGTAATTTAGAGTAATTTCACAATTATAAGCCGCACCATTTTGACTAAAATTTTGCTCCCACTCCGGAAATGCGGCTTACACTCAGGAGCGGCTAATGTGTGAATAATGTTCTGAAATTTCCAACCCCGGAAGTGCAGCCGAGGTGCCAAGCCGAGCATCTGCCAGTAAAACCCGGGATTTCGTGATTGTTACAAATTGGTTACTCTGTTGCACGGTGGGTGGAGACGGGCTCCCTGCCAGCAGCGCGGGGTTGGGAAGCAGGGGCTCTCTCCTTCAGGCAACGCAGCCTGGGGGAGAGGCGGGGGCTCCATGCTGCCATCCCCACGGCCTGGGGCAGAGGCGGGGGGCTCCCGCCCCTGCCTGCCACAGGAGTGGGGGGGCTCCTTCCCCTCCTGCTGCCGCCACTGTGGGTGCCGGCAGGCTCCGTCCCCACCTGCCACCCACGGGGCAGCGCCGGGCCGGGACGAGCGAGCCTGGCAGCAGCGGTGGCCAGCCCCAAGCGGCCCCACCGAGCAGCAGCGCCGGGCTGGGCCACCCAGCCCCGTCAGCAGCCCCGAGCGGGCTGAGCCTGCACAGCCCGAGCTGAGCCAGTAAACCCCGCCCTGCCGCGATTCTGTTACCATTTGGCAACTTTGTTGCACACGGGTCCTCACTGCAAATGACAGAGCGGCTTATAATCAGGTGCGGCTTATTTATGGACAAAGAACGAAATGTTGCCGACACCCAGAGATGCAGCTTATAGTCAGTGTGGCTTGTAATCGTGAAATTACTGTAATTTTCATTGTTTACACAAAGATTAAATGAAATCAGGAAAACTCTGAATTGTTCTTTAAAATCTATCCATAAATTATCAAATTATCACTAGATGTGCATTTTTTATTTTTTTTTTTTTAATTGAAATAGAATTCTCACTTCAAATGTATTTGCAGTTCCCAAGCCCAGAAAGGAAAATTAAATTAAATTTGTGGGAATCTTTTAGTAGGTGAGGCTTAGTTTTCTTCAGTTTCTTTACTTCAGTTTCAGCTTTTCCTCAGCTGGTGGTGGTTCCTCCTCTCTAGATGACAGCTTCTTTCATTTTTGGTGGCATTGCTTTACATCCAGCGAAGTGTTAAATACAACCTCTCTGTGGGTGTCTCTGAGTCTTAAAAAAAACAATCAGAACTAAATATGTTCTCATCTGCTTTATGGTCTGGCACTCTCAATCTTTGTTTTTCTTCATTGTTTGCACTGTTTCAAATAAAATCGTGAGCTGATAAAAAGAATTTAGGATATGGCAGTGATGGTACTGTTTGACAGCCTACACAGTTTTTCTCGAGCTGTTTTAGCAATTCAGTTTCCAGAAATCTACATTTTGGGGGAACAGTTGGTTTCTGAATTCTGGAGTTAAGGAGCAGCTCTTCAGTGTCCTAGGCAAAAATTTCGTGACTAAAAGCAATTGCAGAAAAGATAACTTCATAGTTAAGTTCAGTAGTTTGGCAGTAGGTTGAGTGTTTCCTCAATCCCGTGGTGGCAGAGGAGCCTCTGCAGGAAAGTGAGTAGACTGTTTTAAAGGCTGGGCTTTTGAGCCCTTTGAAAACTTGGCCCCAGGTGGTTTTCATTAGAATGGCAAATTCCTATCTCAAAGAATGGCATTCAGGAACCTGTTGAACAGGCCAAGCTCTGCCCTTAGATTTCAGTGGCATTCCTTAGAGCAATAGAGCTTTATCATATACAAGTGCCAGAAGGATAGAGGTTTCCCAGAAGCAGAAGGTGTGGCTGGAATTAAATCCATCTGCAATTGCTGCTCAGGACTAGGGGCTGAAGCACTGGAAACCTCTGCCACTTTTCCTGCTGTGTATATATACAGTGCCACTGGAATGGCACAAATTTGCTCATCCTTCCAGCAGCTGGATTTTTCAGTTCTCCATAGAGAACAAAAACTGTAGAGGTATTTGCTTTGGGGGCTTTATTCTCTTTTCCCCCTCAGTTGTGCTTCTACAGAGAACTCAATGATTTGGGTGGTCTTTGCAGAAATACCACTGTAAGAAATCACTACCAGTCACACGATCAGTGCGACACAATTTATAATCTGAAGGTTGGGATTCCCAGTAAAGGCTTTGTGCGTAGCTAGCGATGTATTTTATTCCAGATGAAACATGTGGGATGTGTTACAAAGACTCTCCAAGCACTCAGATGTTTCAGTGTGCTTACAGCAGTTTTTCAAAGATCCCACTTAGTGTGCAAGTATGCTTGTTGTCAGCAAGAAGGGTATGACACAAGCTTGGATGGGAGAGCTGGAGGGGCTTGCTTGCACCCAGTGTTACTTGAACTGACATAAAGCCTTGCTGCTTTTATGCCTGTTGACAAAAGGAATCTTAAGCAATTTCAAAAACCTGCAGAACCTGCTAGATCTCTGCAGAACAAAGGTGACAGAAGGCTTGTGCAGAGCCAAAATTTTACTTACACTACTGCTTTTCTCTCCCCAGCCAGTGGTTCAGTGTACTGAGTCAAGTCCATGCGTCCACAGAGCAGGAGATCCGGGAGATGCATGATGAGCAGGCAAATCCACAGAATGCTGTGGTAAGTCTAAATCTGAAGAACTTTGCAAACCAATTATTTTTAGAAAATAGGGACATTGTGGTGGCCACAGCTTCTGAGAGTCACAACCTACTTTGTTTAAATGTGGTGGTAGCTGTGAGACTGGCAAGAGCTTCTTTGGTCCTGTAGCTGTACAAGGAGAGAGTGTGACTTCTGATTCCTCTCCCATCATTCACCTTGATGAAAAATGACTGTTGATTTTGGGAGTGTTTTTTTCTGGTCCACTTCCCTATCACATCACAGTATATACTTGATTTTGACATTTTGCAAAGATACTGTTAATGAGTAAATTAAAAACCCAAGAGTTAAAATTTCAAGATTTCTCAGATCCTTCATTTATCATTTTATACAACATACATTGGTAATTAATAGAATACACTTGGAACCTAATATCAAGCAAAGGAAAACTTATGTATAATGGCTTTAGAAGTTTGTTATGAGAGGATGCCATTTATATTGGGATGGTAATTTTCAGTGAAAAATTCAAGCTTGTTTGGAAGCACAGAAAAGACCAGTTTTTAAACTGCCTGCACCGTAACTACAAATAATCTTTTACTGGATCTATTCATCCAAGTCTCTTAGTTTTCCCCTCAGCAGTTTTAATGGTTAAGAGAAACTGATGCCCAAACCTGCAGTTCATTTTGCTTGATCAAAGCTGCTGCTTCTTTCTCCTGTCTCTCAGAAGAGTACTGTGAGTAATGTAATTAGTGAATGTCTTCCTCATTTTCTGGTTGGATATTTGTTTATAGGGTACACTTGATGTAGGACTAATTGATTCTGTCTGTGCTGCTGACAATCCAGATAGGTAAGTCAGAACCATGCCTGGTGACTTTCTTTTTCTTCTGTCTCTAGCCAAAATCAGACACTTTATGCTTCAGTCTCTACATTCTACTGGCCAACCATATATTAATAATGTAGTAGGCAGAATTTTTTTTTGTTTCTGTTCAGCTTCTCCTTCAAGAATGTTGTATTCTTCAGGGATGAAAATTATTTCCTCAGAATCAAAATGTCTTCTAACAAAGAAGACACTGCGGCATAAAAACAACAAAAATGTCAGGTTATTCTTAATTCTTGAACTACTAATGGTGTTTAGGGAAATAAAAAGTAAACTGGGTTTAGACTACAACTGATTTATAAGGTTACTGGATGTGAGGTGTTACTTGAACTGTAGGAGCTCATTCCAGTTTCTCCTCATTGTGTACATGTGTAAAACAGCTGGTTTAAAGTTAGTGCTTTGTCCTTGGCCCATCAAAACACTGATACCAGAAGTAACAGTGAATTTACAAGCCCAGGTTCCCTAAACAATACAACACAAATGCCCAGAACTTTCACAGTTTTAAATTAGCATTTCTCCTGCACTAAGTAAATGCATTAAGTTAAGCATTTCTCTTGTAAGCATTTTTCACATGGATTTTTAGTCTTGTGGTGGGATTTTTATGTTATGTTTTGGGGGTTTGCTTCAGAGGAAAAAAATAATGGTAAAGGGTTAAAGCAAATGCTGTAGGCTGAGGAACCTGCCTGTCTGATCCAGAGAGCCATCAGCACACTTCTCTTGGGCTAGTTCTTCATGCTTCAGTGAATCCTGGTGTAGGGTTGGGTAAAAGCCAGACTCTCATTAAAAATAGATTGTATTCTCTGTGAATTGGGTTGCACCGCATTAAAAGTAAAAGAATCCATGTTCACACACTGCTTTACTATAGACCTTTGTATACTGTAGTTTGTTTTAGCTAATGTAGCTACCTACTGAAGCAGACAATCTAAATAGATCTGACCCTGAAACAGTTCTGATTCACATGCAAAGCTGATTAAAGTTTGCAAGTTTTTCTCTCCACGGATTTATTTTGAGATATGACAAGCTTCAATTTAATGTAAACTTTCTCACCATTCATAGCTCTTGCATTTTGGTGTGAATGTAACATAACCTAGTCTTTTCAAATGCTTAATATTTTTCCTTACGTGATAACTAAATATAATGCATTAGAGGTGCACAGTATTTGTCTGGATAGAAAATACAAACAACGGGGAGGTGAGATAAACAGTATGTATGCTGATTATAAAGGCTGTTTCAATTGTCATTTATTTTCACAGACCAAATTCATTTGTGATCATCACTGCTAATCGTGTTCTTCACTGTAATGCTGACACCCCTGAAGAGATGCATCACTGGATAACCCTGCTCCAGAGGTCAAAGGGGGACACTAGAGTGGAGGGACAAGAATTCATTGTGAGGGGTAAGAACTGAGTGGGGCAGTAAAAAGTAAATAGCATCTGTTATGCTTTGAGAGATTGTTCCCACAATACAATGTGGGTAATATGCCAACATGATTAGTGTTGCAGCCTCATCTTTGTGTGCTGGACTTTACTCACAAATTAATACAGCTGAAATTATATTCTTGCTATACCATGTAAAAAAACACTGTAATGATGACAAAAGTGTTTTTGTAAGTTGACAAGATAATTCTTCTAGTGAAAAATCAAAATTGAAAGGTTTTCATAGTCATTTTATCTTTATAATTTCAATGTTTGAGAATTTTACTCCATGTTGTTTCATATGTGAGCTTATCAATTCACACAATGTTTTTGTTGTTGAAAGTGTACAACCAACTTTTAGCAACCTATTTTTGTCCAACTCAGTTCAAGAAAAATAAGTGGATTCAAATTGTGTCCTTAACAGGGTGGCTACACAAGGAAGTAAAGAACAGCCCAAAGATGTCCTCATTAAAACTAAAGAAGCGTTGGTTTGTTTTGACGCACAATTCTTTGGACTACTACAAGAGTTCGGAGAAAAATGCTTTGAAATTGGGTACATTGGTCCTGAACAGCCTCTGCTCAGTGGTCCCACCTGATGAAAAAATCTTCAAAGAGACAGGTAATTGTTTGCTCTTGTTCAAGTATGCCTTCTGCCCTTCTAGCTAGTAATGCAAGAAAAATGCATATTTTAAATATGAAACAAAGAATATTTTAAATGCATTATTATGAGTGCAGTTCCATGAACAAATCTGGTTCCCAAATCACTGAGGTGTTCTACAGGGAATTACTGAGGGAAAAACAAAAGTAGTGTATAGAGGAGTAAAATTTTTTCTCACCAACGTTCAAATTATCATAGACTGACACTGATGCCAAGTTAGTGTGCACACTTATGCTTGCACATCAAAGACCTGGGGAAAGACATGAGTAGCACTCTCCTCATACGTTATTTTATGTGATGAAGAATTATGAGGGCCAACATTGGAGCAGGTATGGGGAGATGCAGAGTAAGAGTCCAGTTTGTGGTAACCTACATACTACACCTGAGTCAGCTCCACTTTGCACTTTCAGAACTGGTTTTCCACTCAGAAGCGTCTGTTTGCAAATGAGAAGCGATTGTTGACAGTCCTGTATTATCTTATTGGGGTCAGTGACACTTCAAAGAGGCTTTCACTAGTGAAAGATGAAACACATTTCCTTTTACTGAATCTATTTCATAAAAAGCCTATATGATGATGCAGAGAGAATTTGAACTGAAATGCTCTTACTGTCATAGTTTCCACTTCATTGGTGTAAAATTAAAGACAGAGGAGGTAGTTTCAGCTTTATGCCTCTTTGTACATGTGCCACAGACTATGAAAGACTCTCGCATACAAAGTCTGTCTCAGATTTTTCTATTACAGACAGGACTGGAAAAGTGGGGCCCGCAAGCTAGCAAGACCTAAGAGTATTCCACAGTATTAACAGTGCTGTCTTACACTGATTTCTGCTCAGATTACTGGGTAAAACAGGGGGCTGCATGATGCAGAGTTGTAGTCTGAGGCTACTCCTAGGCTTCTTTAAAGGAGAAAATCTCCTTTAATACCACAGTATCTGTATTATGATACTCAATAACTTTTACAACTTTAGTTCCTGAAAGACTGCTGGCATGATTTGGGATGCAGCACTAGGTGTCTGCTGGGGTGCAGCTTGTGTGATGACAAGTTTTGCTGTTGTGCCAGGTTACTGGAATGTGACTGTGTATGGACGCAAACACTGTTACCGTCTCCACACGAAATTGCTTAATGAGGCGACCCGCTGGTCAAGTGCCATCCAGAACGTGATTGACACAAAGGCACCCATTGATACTCCAACTCAGCAGCTTATTCAGGATATTAAGGTAGGCACAAGCAGGATGGCGTGGGGTGAGAAAGAATGGTTCCTTAAATCTTTGTTTTGGCTTTGCCATATTGGGTAACAAAGCAGAAAATTACATTTTAATTACACAGTGACATGGACTAAAATTGTGAAACCTGAATGTATTCTCTGACCTGATAAAAGAATGTCTGTCTAAACAGTAGAAGAGCAAACTTTGAAGTGCAGCTTGGAGGAAAAGAGGGATAAGTTTCTGCCATTAAAACAGTAACAAGTTTTATTGGTTTGACTTGACAGACATGGTTACACCTGGCAGTAGAGCACATTGTCCATGTTCATGAGTTAGCAGATGTGTTTGGCTCAGTCCACAGTGAGCAGGATGTGGACTAAACAGCTCTTCTAACTTTTTTTTGGTCATAGTCCTTTTCGTTTTTTATGATAGCCTGAGGTAAGCATCTCGCATCTCTGTGTGATGAGAAAAACATTCAATGCTTACTGTTTTATGATCTCATTGGAGACAGCGCATGCACAGACAGAGAATGTCCTTCTGGAGCTTCTGGCTAATGTGCATTTATGAGAGAGGATGAAAAGAGACCAAAGAAACAGGCAAGAACTGCTACTGACCTTTTCTCTTAGAGAGTGCCACCTCTTCTCTCATGGAAAAGAGGTATTAAGTTTTCAGTTCCAAGACAATGAATGCTATTCTTCAGAGCAGGTGAAATATATAGAATTCAGGACTGATAGAAGACAATGGTCACACATCTGTCAAACTTGCCTAAGAAGAACAGTGAGAGCAGTATTTGAATGTCAGAGTGGGTGCACCAGATTTACAGCAGCACTTTGGACTATTTTATTTGGTAGCTCATGCAGTTTCTAACTGAAAGGCTAATTATTTATGCTGGAGAAATACTTCTAAATAAAACTTGAATACAGATGTCATATTTGCCATTATGAATTACTGGAGTAAAAATGGATAGAAAATGAAAACACACTTCAGAAATTGTTCTGATACTTCATTTTGGTGTCTTGCAGCTCTGCTGTAGTTCATTTTTTTAACTGCACAGATAAAGCAAACCTATCCAAGGCCTGAGGTTAGCAGGTTCTGAGCATTCACAGCCCACAGCATGCCAAGGCAGCCACAGCATGCACAGTTGGATTTCACACCAAATAATGTTGGTGACACTGATTGCTCAGTTTTTTACAACCAACCTAAGGGCACAAAGCATTACATTATTCTTAAAACTGGACTCCAAAACCTGGGTTTTTTTTCCTACCCCTATAGGAGAACTGCCTGAATGCTGATGTGGTTGAACAGATTTATAAGAGGAATCCTATTCTCCGTTACACTCATCATCCATTGCACTCACCATTACTGCCACTGCCATATGGGGACATCAATCTAAACTGTAAGTTTTTCAATAATAGAACCACTTTTCCTTATGAAATACTAAACCAGAGGATGGAACTTTTAAATCTACAGTGAAATAATGGTGGCAAAGTACATGTTTATAATACAAATAGACAAGTTTCCCTGTTCTCTTTTGAGAATAGCAGTTTGTCTAGCACAGAGCCATGGGCTTGTGGTGTTCCTGCAAGAGTGTTACAGAAGGGAAGGTTGCTAGCGCTTTCAGCAATACAGCTAAGAAGACTGAGTTTGAAAAGTCTTGTACTGAAATAAGCAACTACACCTGTTTCACTCAATATTATCCTCCTCAAATTATTGTTGTTTCCTACCCCATGTGGAAAGCTGCGGCAGCCACAGCTTCTGATAACAGGTGTTTGTTTTATAAGATGGGACAGGAAGCCTTATTTATGGGAAACAACATTTAGAAGTGTACATGGTCTTAAAAAGTAAGGCTTTGTTTAGTCCTGAAATGAGGGTAATCATCTCTTTAAATATTCTTGATCCAAACACTAATTTAGAAGTCTCTTTTGAATGAATGGTTCAGACCTATTGATGATTGTGGACTTGGTGTCCTTTAAAAGGATTTGGTTATCTTAGTTAGCAACTTCATACTAAACACGATATTACTCAGACCACAAATTTCTTCCTTGGGAGGAGGGTAGGAGATTAATGGGAGTGTGATATGGCACTTCAGCAATGTGACTTGCTCTGGAAGGAAAAACTCTCCATCACAAAAAACAACCAATCACCTTGATACAACTTTTCATTTATTAAATCTGGAATAAATCTCAATAGCAAACTAGCTCATAAAATGAATTTGTATCCTACATTTGAAATGGAAAATACAGATTCCAATATCCTGCATAACAAGGTTCACAGAGTAGAATTAAACAAATTCCACATTAGCCTGAGTGTTTTTTCTTTCATATCTCAGTCTAAGCACATTTCTCCCAAAATTTCTTTTGTAGTGCTGAAAGACAAAGGCTACACAACTCTGCAGGATGAAGCCATCAAGATATTTAATTCTTTACAGCAGCTGGAGTCTATGTCTGATCCCATCCCTATAATCCAAGGTATCCTCCAAACAGGACACGATTTACGACCTCTCCGAGATGAGCTCTACTGTCAGCTCATCAAGCAAACCAATAAAGTGCCTAACCCTGGCAGCGTGGGAAACCTCTACAGCTGGCAAATACTCACCTGCATGAGTTGCACATTTCTGCCCAGTCGCAGCATCCTCAAGTATCTCAAGTTTCATCTCAAAAGGTGAGAACCTTTAATCTACTAGAGCGCCACAACTTGTAACAGTGTTTAGATCTAGAAGTGAGACTTGAAGATGTATTAGGAAACTAACTGTGCCAAATAGTGAATCTAAAAAGAAGCTGTTATAGGAGAAGTGTGTGTGAGTTGGTCTGGAAAGAATTACACACATTTGAAGAATCAAGCAAAATGCCACAAAGTTGAATGCACAGTTTGTTAGTGTTGGCAAAAGAGGCACTTCCTGTAACTGTATAAACGTCAATGTTTAAACTGTATATTAACTCAGTCCATATCCCCAGGTCCCATTCTCAACTGTCCAAACCAGCCTTTCAAAAATTCTTCATCCCACTTACCTTAATTTTATGAGATATGCATCATGCACATAAAAGAACAGTATCATATTAAAAATGTATTTGAGGTACAAACCTGCAATTGCTAATCTGAATTTAAAGTATTAATGGACATTAAATAATAATAAATCACTGTTGTCAGTTCAGCATTAACCTGAATGCGGAGTTCCTCTTGCTGTGATGCAATGGAAGAATGCAGAGTGTGTCATTAGGAAAGTTAGTCCACCAACAAACTCAATAATTTAAAAGCTTTATCTGTACTTGGAGGATGTAAATTAAATAGTGTACTGGGTACAGAAATACTCTCAGGGGGAGAAAATCCTCAAATAAGCAAACTTCAGAGACTGGCAGCTTAAAGTAATAACCTTTGTCTCACAGGGTACGTGACCAGTTTCCAGGAACTGAAATGGAGAAATATGCACTTTTTACTTACGAATCTCTGAAGAAAACCAAATGCAGAGAGTTTGTGCCATCACGAGATGAAATAGAAGCACTGATTGGCAGGCAGGAGATGACATCCACAGTTTATTGCCATGGTGGGGGCTCCTGTAAGATTACAATCAACTCACACACTACAGCTGGAGAGGTGAGAAGTGGTGACAGAATGTCTTTGGAACAAAATTAGTGTTTTGTTTCACGTGCCAGTCCCAGGCAGCAGTAGTGTTACACTTGGGAAGCACTGGGGCTTTCTCTGCCAGTCTCTCCTTTCTGGGAAGGAAAGGCTTACAGTGCTGTCCCTCCCTGCAGTATGTTCTGGAGAAATCCCTGCTATAAAATCTGTCTTTGCATTGCAGAGGATTACCCAACTGTAGTTCCTTCTTACAGGAGGAATTACAGGAAAGACAAAGCAATTAGGCAGAGAGCATTATTGGAGAAACTTTAGTAGACATTGGTGTGTATGAGAGCCAAGCTGCTTCCTAAAACTGAAGACTCTTTCTGAGTTGGAATACAGGGGGTTGTATCTGGTCAGGAGATAGCACATACATATTCTGAAAGAATAAAAATTACAGTGGAATTTTACAACAATTAATAATGCTGACAAGGACAAGTTAATAACTTTTTTAGCTTAAGTAAAGCCTAGCTCTTTTTTTCTAAGTATCTGTCTTACTCTGTGGTACTCTGTGGTTTTTCCATGCTAAGCTTTTTTCATGTGCTGTTTTTCATTAGGTGGTTGAAAAGTTAATTCGTGGCTTGGCCATGGAGGATAGCAGAAATATGTTTGCTTTGTTTGAATACAATGGAACCACTGATAAAGCAATTGAAAGCAGAACCATTGTAGCTGATGTCTTGGCAAAGTTTGAAAAGTAAGTGCACCTCTCCTTCTCTCTTCACTCTAATAAGTAGCAATTAAATAAATTTCCAATGTTGGTAATGCTGAATTTTCTCTTTGACTTGCTTGTTTGTGATGATGCAGCTGAATTATATACATGGCCATTTCTGCAACAAAAGGATCTCTTTTATTAATTTTTTTTTTTAAGATTAATAGCCACCTATGCACTTGTGTTGGTTTTCCTCTGTCCTGACACCAGTAGAGTAATATTTCTCATCACTGTTTCCACATTTTCTTTTCCACTACTACAAATTATTCCACCATTACTGGCAATGTGGCTCTGAGAACTGACCTCCAGGCAGTCACTGCCATTCTGACTGTTACCTAACTTCACATGGAAGTCACCACAGTACAGCTCACAACATTTCTCTTACCAGTAAAATTGAAACCACCCATAGCATTGTAGTAAGAAAATGTAATACAAGCCTAAATACTGTTTGTCATCCTTACTTTTTATGCATGGCAATCAGCCCCCTTTATCCACATAAAAACATGGAGAAAAGGAATGTTTTAAGTGTTGTGCAGTTTTATATCAGGACTTAATTATGTTGCTTTTATTAACACCTGACTTATCTAAAAATCAACATTTATTAAGATAATATTGGTTAGAAACCATTGACTTGAGAACTGAGTCAACATTTGTTCTTGATTTTGCTGTAGGCTCCAAATACACAGACACACATAAAGCAAAGTTCAGCTGCTGCCTTGCTTAGATTAGGTGGCAATTTAGAAAAGAGTTTGATTTCACAGATCTGATCTCTGTCCCTCTTAACACAATGATGCAGGCTTGCTGCCGCTGCTGAAGCTGGGGAGATGCACTGGAAGTTCTACTTCAAGCTCTACTGCTTCCTGGACACAGAAAACGTCCCAAAAGATAGTGTGGAATTTGCCTTTATGTTTGAGCAGGTAAAGAACAAAGGTTCTGTTTTGAGGCACTTTTGAGAGGAGGGAAAAAACCAAGAGGTCTAGGTAGCAAAGTGAGTGTTGTTATTTAGCTTCTGTTCAACTGAATGCGCTACTACTCAAGCATCAAGAGCAAAGGAAGTGTTTCAATGGTCAAAATAGGCCTATCCTTACCTAAGTGAAGCATGTATGATTTCTCTAGTGTTATTGTTTCTTACTTCTCCATTACTTGTCAATTGCTTTTTTGTATGGCGGTAGAAAAATTAATAACTGGATCTAAACTGCTTAAAAAATAATAATATTTGCTTTTAATTTTTCTCTTCTTAAACAATTTTCTGAAGAAATTATAAGAAATAAAGTGAAAAAAAGCGTAACTGGCAATAAATTAATTAATAAGAGATTCCTACTGGTAGCTGTACAGAACTAATTGAGAATAACCTTTTATCTTTTCAAAAACTGATTGTTTCTTAGGTACCATAGTATAATAGTCCAGTCTCAGCAGTAATTGTAAGACAGCTATGATGAACAGAAATCCACTTAGTGAACATGCTGAGCCCAGAATGTGGCTACATTGCAAAACATAAAATAAGTTAAATTTATTTCTAATGAAAATTAAATGCATTGGCAAGTGGATTTCTGTTATATCAATCCCTGTAGTTACTCAGAAACTCACTGATGGCATTTATTACTGTTGATTGATCTTCTCCTGTTCTACTGTATAGCAAATGATTAAAAATTCTTCCAGTAGTCACCTTCTTTCAGTGGGCACTAGACACAGATAAAGACTTCTGTATAGGATTAAGATTTCTGTCTCTTTGCAACACCGAGACAGTGACATTCTGTTGGTGAGCAAGACTGATTTGATCAAGAACTGGCATACCTCAATTTTCATACATATGAAGGGTTTTCACCTTTTACATCTTCCCTGTAATACAGTATTTCTTCCTTGTTCTGTTTAGGTTTTAAGGCACCATATTACACCACAAGTCTACCAAAAGCCTCCTTCCAGAGCCTACTACTGTATCTCAGTCCTGAACTGTTTATTGTTGGATGAGAGATTTGAGCAATAGGTTGCCTTGGTTTGGCTTAGAAACACATCTCTGACTGTTGTTACCTCTAAAGGAGTCATCTGGTGGGGATCTGTTTGGGATGAAGTTCAAACAGCAAGAAGAAAATCTATGAGAAGTCTGCATCCAATCTGCTATGTTACATTATTGGCTTAAGAGGCAGATTCAGGCAGTTTTCTGTATGAACAGCTCAAACAAGCACATTTGCTGAAGCAGATTGTTTTCATGTAGCCTTCTGTGCTGACTAGTGTTTAGCCAAATACTTTATGTCTTGCCAAAACCATTAGTATTTGTTATAAAGCATGACATTCAATCCCTACCAGCAATATTACAGCAATACCTTGAAGAAGTAACATTATATTCTAACATCAATTCTGTTCTATATTTTCTAATTATCTGCTTTTGATGTCAGTCATCAACTTTTTTCAGACAATTATGGAAATTCCCTTTTGTCATCAGTTTTAACTCTGCAGTCTCCATTATTTTGAAGTCTGAATCCTTTAATAATCATAAGGTGCTGAAGAAAAATCTCTTAGTTCTTCTTCATTAAAGTATTCTCCTTCCATTTCTAAAAGACAGCTCTTTTTTCTGCATGTGTACAATGTCAGTAAACCATTTTGCATGTTTAAAGGCACATCTTGTACACCTAAACAAACTAGTTCATTACTCAGCTGTGAATTATCTGTTTACTAAACTTGCAATTCCTGGATCTTCAGACATGATGCGTGTTTGTTTTCTCTGTTACTGTCATATGAAACAAAAAAAAAAACACTAGCTGCAGCACATTTTCACAGGTTTGAATGAGTGTGCAGAGAGCTTGGATTTTGAAAGGGTCTTCTTGGTTCAGAATCTTGTCCCTGATGCTACATAGCACTGTAATATGTAGATGTTGTACTCACTTGATGAGGGATCCATTGAAGATGAACTGTTTCCCTCAGTAAAATTACAAAGCTGTCTTAGAGCTTGGCTTGTTTGGCTGGAAACATCAGCTTTCACAGCCAGATTATTGATAGCAGTAAACAAAACTGGAGACCCATTTCTTCCTAATGCCCTTGAACATAGATGGCTTCTCCTCAATCAGATTGAGATCTGTTTAGATCCTGTTTTCTTCCCTTTACATTTTATTTTCCTTTTTCATAGTTCAGTTACTTTTAGATATGGGAGTTCACTAAAAGCTGTCCTAGTAAAAGCAATTCCCATTTAGCAGGTTACCCAGTTGCCTTGCAGTTCTTCTGGTAAACCCAGTCTTATCCAGCTTAAATTTGCCAAGAGATTTACTCCACTTGATTTATTTCATGGATAATTTATTTCAGGTCCTGGGTTTGCCTGGGAGTAAATCTACTCCCCTTGTTTCTCATATTTCTTTCAAAAGCTGCTTTATAAAACGCTACCTTTTTTCCCTTTGATAGGCTCATGAAGCAGTGATTAAAGGACATTATCCTGCTCCTGAGGAAACCCTCCAGGTCCTTGCAGCTTTGCGTCTTCAGTACCTTCAGGGAGATTACACTGTGCACACCACCATACCAGAACTGGAGGAAGTCTATCCTTTGCAGAAGCTGAAGTCTAGGATTACACAGTCGACCAAAACATTTACTGCATCAGAGAAGGCCGAGAAGAAACGATCCAGCTTTCTTGAAGGAACACTGCGGAGGAGTTTCCGCAGTGGCTCTGTCAGCAAACAGAAGGTTGAGGAGGATCAGATGTTAGACATGTGGGTCAAAGAGGAAATCTCAGCTTGCAGGACTAGTATTATTGACAAATGGAAAAAACTCCAGAGGATGAATCAGGAGCAGGCCATGGCAAAGTACATGGCTTTGATTAAGGAATGGCCTGGCTATGGTTCAACACTCTTTGACGTAGAGGTAAGACCATATGAACACTCAAACTACAGCTTACACTGTATAGGTGATGATTTCATTCCACAGCAGTGAAACCATAAATACAGTATCACAATGCTCAGACAGCTGATGTAATAAACTTTGAGCTATTAAAAGCCTACTCCCATTGGCAAGCACTGTAGCTATTTAAATCCACCAGTTAACTGTAAAACAGAGGGACAGAATGCTATTCTGACAGCTTGCAAACAAGTATAAGAAGTATAAAAGGCTACATTTAAAGAGGGACAAGCAGTATGCACTTTTTAAGAAATGGTACAGACAAAAAAATGAACAGTAAGTGTTGTGTGCTCCCACTGTTCCCCTTGCTGTTAATTTACATTTTTTTCTCTAGTGCAAAGAAGGGGGATTCCCACAGGAGTTGTGGCTTGGAGTCAGCGCTGATGCAGTTTCTGTCTACAAGCGTGGGGAAGGCAGGCCTCTGGAGGTGTTCCAGTATGAACATATCTTGTCATTTGGTGCTCCGCTTGCCAACACCTACAAGATCGTGGTGGATGAAAGAGAACTGCTTTTTGAAACTAGCAAGGTAAGAGCAAGGTAATTTTGTTGTTGTGGTCTTCCTTTTTTCATAGCAAGGCCACTTAGTAATTCAAGTAATGGCTGCAAATGTTAGAGATTTGTTCAAGATCCCTGTAAAGCTAAATGGAAGACAGAATGACATGGACAGAAATGCTGAGTATTTTTATTTGTTTAGCTGTAAAAGGATTTTGTTGAAAGCTTGACAGTTTTATATTGTTTGTGTCCAAAGAAATCCATTCATACACTGTTACCTTACCTTAAGAACTGTGCTCTTCATACTCTTGGCAGGTGGTTGACATTGCAAAGCTGATGAAAGCTTACATCAGTATGATCGTGAAAAAACGCTACAGCACCTCTCGATCCGTGAGTAGTCATGGAAGTCAGGGCAGCTCCAGGTGAAAACAAAACCAGTTCTACTGTGCCCTAAATAGAATATATCACTCCTTGGCCTCAGAACGACCTGGGGACATTGATCACCTTTGTTGACAAGCTAACCAAGAACCAGAGTTTCAACGGAAAATATCTTCAATGTTTTAGAAAGTCCACAGAGGGGCAGGGGAAAATCAGCTGAAATAGTCACATACTGCAAGTGCTGACTCATTCAAAACTTTCTGAAGCATTATTACCTTCAGCTGATGTAACAAATGCCTTAAGACTAGATCCACTGCAATACAAGCAGTAATAAGTGCCTTACAATATTAAGCCTAACTTGTATTGACCTAAAATTGCTGATAAAAGTCAAGAGGATTTCCTTTGTCCTTTCAGAACACTGAAAACAAAGTTATATTCATCCATTCTGCACTAATCTCCTGGCCTTTATACAGGTGGGAAAGGGGAGGGAAGAAGAGCAAGGTATATTTTTTTGGAGCGCTGCTGGCAGCTTTCCTGATGGACGCCAACACTTTGTTTCCCCTTGCTTCCATGGATGTGCACATTGTACATGCATATTTGAGCTGTCAGTAAAATTTGACAAATTTTATTCTGTATTTCACAAGTCTTTTGAAGCAAAGGGAATAAGTATGTGCAATGGTGTAAACAGTCTTTCTGTACATTTTAATAGTTCAGAGTTATAGTTGTTACAATTGTATGGTTACTTTATAAGCAGTTTTATTAACAAGTAAATTCCAAAATTTTCATACATTGGTTTTACTTTTGCAAATATGTATCACCATATAAGTAGCAGAAGTCTGCATTCTGTATCTGCTGTATGATAAAGAGAGATGTAGCTGAGAATATTTATAGACTACCCTAATATGGAAGTACAGTTATCAGTTCAATTCTCCATAATGTCAGCTTAAGTTTTTAATATTAATTTTTTCTTTGAAAGACATCACTGTTTTATACTTCTGGCTGGACTCTTCAACCCAGACTGACTGCCAAAGGCCAGAGCCCTTCAAAGTTGACTAGAGAAGGCAACATTATACAATGCAACTGCTTTAATACAGAGTTCTCTATTTTACCTGGTTGCCTGATGAAGGTTCTTGACAGTACCCTGTAAATAAATTGGGGAATATTGGCTAATAATAATTTGATTTTTGACTTTTATTTTTGTACAGAAATACTGTAATATAAGGCAAAACTTTGTTCAAATGTATCTTTTTGTCCACAGAAAAAAAAAAAGAAAAAAAAACCTGAAAAACCTTACTGTTGTTAAAAACCTCAGCCTTTAAGGAATCATGCCTACTTACAGGGAAAAAAGTCCAGCAATAAAGAAAATATATGTAATGTGTTCTGTTTCTGTTTCCTACTGAGTCAGACTTGCAACAAAACCCTAATTTCCTGTCTTCTCAGGAGGCAAGCCTACAGCACAGGTTACATGTGTGTGTGTGTGTGCGTGTGTGTGCACACTTTTACTTGGAAAGGTGCATGTGCTGTGTGTTGTTCTGGGGCAGGTGCCCTTGTCCATGCAATGTGTCTTTACACACATAGAGGGAAGGACTGCTGAGCAATTCCATGCCACAGGGTATGTGCAAGTGAAGCTTTTGCTATTTATGTAGCCCTGATGAAAGATGACTTGTTTTTATTAGCCAGGCACATTGTGGCAGTGCAGCATGCACCGCCCTCATACTGTACATAGGCTTTGTAGACTATAATGCTTGTTCTGAGAAATTCTTCTCCCATTGCCAGACACTTCTAGTCACTCCATCTGTGACACCACCCCTCAGTCCCTAAAGGCTTCCTAAATCACTCTATTAATTTCATATCCCCACCCTCCTAGAAAAGCTGAACTTAATTTAAGGAAGACAAGAAGAATGAAAAAATATAACTTCAGCATGCATAGTTACACACACATAGAGTATTTGAGACTGACATTTTTTTTAATTTTTCCCATATGCTAGTTGTTTAGAAAAAATTTAGCTGCTCCTAAAAAGGCATCCTTGGAATGGCACAATTTATACATTTCAGCCAGCACAGCAAAAATGTTCAATTTTGCCTGTGTGTAAACATGCTCAGAGAAGTCCCTGCACATTGTCATAATCAGTAATTGATTAACAACTCAGGAATACACAGATGACATTCTTGTAGAGGGTCACGGTCTTGAGAAGCAGACGCCACTACCTGATTGACTCCTGACTGACTTCTGGATGCTCTCAACATTTGGGAGGGATGTTTGCTCTTGGTCAGTACACAGAAGTGTCTGTCACTACGTCATTATAATCAAGAGGTTCTCTTCATTCATGCCAAGTCTATTAACTTGCCATGCAAATCTTAGTCAAATACTGTTACTGAGGCAAAGAGAAAAAATTCATAATTGTCAATACTCAACAGAACAAATGTACAGATTATCAAAATAAATAGACACATCTGAGTTTGGAAATGGAATGCCCGTCCATGTGCTTAGAACTGACCCCAGTTGTGGAATTGGCACTCATTCCCCTCTGGTGTTTACCCCAGGTGGCTACACCAACTTGTCAAAAACCCTTTGGGAGCACACACTGGGTTCCTGCAGCCTTGGACTGCACCTGGTGGAATACAGCCACACTGAATAGAGCCCAGGAGCCACCAGCCAAGCACCCTACAAGAGCACAAGGCTGGGCAGAAACCATGCAGTCAGGCCTGGGGAATAGTGTCAGCTGCAATATAAATAAAATTATACAGCTTCATGTTAGTATGCCCTTAAATCATAAAATTGCAGAGTGGTTTGTGTTGCCTTCGTTGGGGGGAAACGAAGGCAAGTGGCGACCTGGCTAGAGCGGGCCACGGCGAACACACACACACACACTTTTACAATCCCAGTCGCCGGACAAATCACTCGCTACACTGATGCAGTCGACGGTGAAATGCATTTTTTGCTCGGCAAACACGGGCTTAAGTAACTTCGATACAGCTGTGATTGGCTAATGCCATGGAGAGGGCGGGGTCTAACTCCTCGTGCATAACGACGTCTTCTGAGGGAACTTTCTAGCTCACCACATTTCCCCCCTCTCCATGACCGATTAAGCCTTCGCAGCTGCGCTAAACTGATGTTAGTAACAACTCGTGAAACATATTAGTAACAACACGCGAACTATTTTAAACGTCTAAATGCAATCGCAACTTGGTTATAGCTTATCCAGTCCAACAATGAAAAGGGAACCGAACATTAACACGGGTACAACAACTGCAACTAGTCCCACTAGGGTGAACACATGGGTGGTAAACAGGGCTGTTGGGTAAACAGGGGAATTGAACTGATTTCATTGCTGGAACGTTTTGGCCGTGACGTTGGAACTTGTCTTCGAGTTCTTTGCTTGGCCGATGAAGCGGGTTTGGCAACGACAGAACACCGAAGCACGAAGATGGAACGCGAGGCTGACAAGATGGATCACGGTGGCAAGCCTGTCAAAAGAAACTCAGAGATCTCGTTAGTTTCATTGGTTTTGTTAGACAGCACGGGCTTTATAGATTTTAATGGGCACCACTTGATGACATCATCATTTTTTAACTGCCGCGTACTCTCTGCCCGTTACAACTAGCTTCCATCGTCTCTTTAGTGCAGGAAGCTTCTGCTGTCTCCAGAGCAGTCACTGTTTCAGAGGTTAGCTCCAGTTCGCTTGCTGTGGTGTCATCACTCACATTCTTTCTAGTCTCTGGCACTGTCTTAGCAGTGCATCCTCCACAGTAACACTCAGTTTGGCTGAATTTCTTCCTCTTCTCTTGCCCGTTACCTGCAGCTGAGTCCGTGCACCAGGGCGCTGGCAGAGGAATTCTTGCATGTGTGGGCACGCTCCTGCCTGGACTGCTGGATGGGGACCCGGTGCCCCTCCAGGAGGAGCGCCTGCAGTCCTGGTGCGAGAAGAAGCTGATGGAGGGACTGCTGCGTGGATGGGAGCTAGATGTTCTTCTTCTGTGACTGGCTGGTTCGATGCCCAGATGTCTCCTGTCTTTCTCCCCGCTTCTTTTCCCTGTGTTTTTTGGTTTTTTTGTTTTTGTTTTTTTTTTTTTTTTTACTTTTAAAAATAACATTGCCCACTTTATTTTGAACTTCCACGCTATTGGGGCGAACGATGAAGAAATTCTTTTCTTTACGTTTCAGTAGTGGTACAGGTTTGGCTTCACTGCGAAGGGTGGGAAGCAGCAGCAGCTCGTGTTTACGGAGCTGCGGCACCAACCTGGGCCAGGGCTGTGGGGTGTGAGGCATCCCCCGTTCCTCCCGACGGGCTGGGAGCGGGGACTCTCCCTCCGCCACCTTCCCATCCTCTTCAGAGATGCCCTCCGCCGCCTGGAACAGCTCCTCGGCGAGGGCGGCAATGTGGGACGGCACCTCTTCCCTCAGCAGCTCCCGCAGCAGCGCTTCCACGGCCTCCACCCGCGGCCCCGCCATGGCCCCTCATGTTCGTCACTGCCCGTGTGTGAGGCGCGAGAAAGCTGTTGGTCCCGCCGCTCGCCCTCAGGCTCGGCGCCATCTTGTGACGCGTAGAGCAGCGGTTTTTTTTTTTGGTTTTTTTTTTGTTTTTTTTAAAAAACTTCTTCAGGGCTCGCCTCTTTAAGGATGCCCCGAGGCTCACACATTTTCTTGCAGTCTGGCGACCGATTAGTAGCTGGATTGGAGGTTGAGATAAGGGACTGGGGCCGCGAGCGGTTGTCAGTTTTCAACCCCGCACGATCACCAGACGCAGACTGAGTGGCGACCACCTCCACTTTCGGTGTGATTTCCAAACGGTCCCGGGCCACTCTCCAAGTTTCCTGTTTTAACCACGCTCCCTCCAGAGTCCTCACAGCTCCTCCCCAGCTCTCCAAACGTTTACCAGAGCTGGAGACAATCACGTTGTTAGCGCAGGCGTTAGTACACTCCCTCCAGCACCCTGAATGCAGGGTGTCTGTGGTACGGTCTATCGCCCTCGATTTTAACAACTGCATGATTACGTAATCAAAATTCCTTCATTTGCATTGGATGCCACATTGCCTAATGCAATTGGGGAACTACCTTGCCAAGCGCATCCATTTCTTGGCGGTACGTGAGCGTCCTCACCGTCGGGGTCAGATCCAGCTGCCTCGACCGCCCACCTCCTCCAGCACGAGTCCCGTCACCCGGACCGCCCTCAGCCGCGTGTATCGGGGGCTATTCCCTCACCCGAACACCTGGGGGCGATCCCGGGTTTCGGCACCACTATGCTGCCTTCGTTGGGGGGAAACGAAGGCAAGTGGCGACCTGGCTAGAGCGGGCCACGGCGAACACACACACACACACTTTTACAATCCCAGTCGCCGGACAAATCACTCGCTACACTGATGCAGTCGACGGTGAAATGCATTTATTGCTCGGCAAACACGGGCTTAAGTAACTTCGATACAGCTGTGATTGGCTAATGCCATGGAGAGGGCGGGGTCTAACTCCTCGTGCATAACGACGTCTTCTGAGGGAACTTTCTAGCTCACCACAGGTTTGGGTTGGAAGGGACCTTAAAGATCATTTAGCTCCAATCCCTTTGCTGTGGGCAGAGACACCTTCCACTAGACCTGGTTGCTCAGGGCTCCATCCAGTCTGACCTTGAAAACTTCCAGATATAGGGCATCCACAACTTCTCTGGGCAGCCTGTGCCAGTACCTCACCACCCTCACAGTAAAGAGTTTCTAATATCTAATCTAAACCTGCACTCTCTCAGGGAATTTTGAAGCAATTCCCCCTTGCTTTATCATTACATGTCCTTATAAAACTCCTGCTCCAGCTCTCCTGTAGTCCCCTTTTAGGTAGTGTTAGGCTGCTCTAAAGCCTCCCAGGAGCCTCTACCAGGTAGAACAACCCCAACTCTCCCAGCTGTCTTCATAGAAGAGGTGCTCCATCCCTCTAATCATCTTTGTGGCTCTCCTCTGGACTTAGCTGGCCATGCCTCAATTCCTCCTCCATCTTCAGGCTTCTGTCTAGCACTTTGCCTGTGCCTCATAATAGAATACAACCATTTGTGAGGGTGCCAGAATTCTTAATAAATTTAATTACAGAAGCTATGCAGAGGAAATTGCTTCCCCTCAGAAGTGTTGCATCAGAAATCTAGGTTTCCAGCCCCACATTTCTGAGGCATTACACGTACTCAGAGGTCTGCACCAGCTCAAATGCCCAACACAGGCACGCTACAGCACTGCCAGTCATGCTGGCCCAAGTCCATTTTACAGAAACATGGCCAGAACAGTGTCTGCTTTTTCAGTGCTTGACAGACTCTTTCTCACAGCACATGCACTCCACATAATTAACGATTCTGTGAAGTAAGTACAAAAGGGTACCAACCACATATGACAGCACTGTCTGAATAAAAGTAATTCTTTGTGGAGCCCAGCCCTATAACGTCACTGCATTTCATTCCACAAGCTCCCGTAACTTCAGAACAGACACAAGGCCTTTGGTGAAATACAAAATCTCCCTGTGCCACAACAGCCGTAGGAAGCCAGCAGAAGAGGGCAGCAGTGATCCAACGAAGTGAACTATACCCTGAGTGGTTCCACTGAAGTATGAATTTACCTGGTCTTTATCAAGAAATTGGGGTTGGAGAAGGAACAGGGAGGGAGTCATCATTCTTGCTCTCCACCTGTCACTAACAACTGTCTCAGGTCGCTCAAAGAATCACCAGCTAAAAGGTACCAGCCAAAACAGGTTTACTGTTAAAGTGAAAGTGTGACAAAATTTGTTTAAAGATTTGCCCTACTGCTTACTAGATGGTTAAAGTACACAGAGAAAAATTGGACTAAAATCTAAAATCAGTCAATCTAAAATCTAAAACTTTCATGGAGGCTCGTGATGGAAAAAGGGTAAGAATGGGAAAGGATAAGGATAAAAAGAATGAAGGAGACCCAGCTGTAGAGTCACAAGATTCAGAGTGGACCCCTTTGCCAAACTTAGTCCTAGAAGTGACCAGTGGTTTAGTCCTAAAGGTTTAAACCGCACTTAAACTTTACAGCACTTAATTGATAGCCTAATTCAAACAATTTAACAAAAGAGTCTAGGGAATTCACTCCAAGCACAACAGTAGCTCAAAGGCCTAACTTAATAATCCAACATATTGAAGGATCTAAGAGACCAATATTCATATTATTTACCAATATTCATAGTAAATTTTCTATGGCATATTCACACTTGCATGCACACAGACTTAAAGGAGTACGTACCTGGGAAAAATTCCCCTTTAGTTCAGGTGAAGTTAGATGCCTTTGCATCTTTTCAAGGGGCAAAAGGTTGAACCTCAAGCAGTGAGGGGTCTGTCAGTGGCTCCAAGTACAGCAAATTTGAGAGTTCACTGGCCCTGAGAGGCCCCTCTCAGAAGGAGGCTGCTAATTGTAGCCCATTGTGGACCTGGAGAGTTCACAGGGTCTCACTTAGGACTGATGTTTATAGGGTTGCAAGAGACCTGGCTTAAGTTATAGTAGTTTTCCATCCTGGCAGCAATTCAGGTCAGTAATTTCTTTGAAAGTTTGAAAACAAAAACATTGTTCCACTTGGGTTATTCAGGCAAGAAAAATAATTTTCTGAGGTGCTTGTTAAAAAGCAGGGCTCATCAGACAGCTGAAGTTCCTGGGAACAGTATTTCTGATGAGCTCAAGAGGAGTTTAGCCCAGGTGTTCTTTCCTTTTTCTTGCATAAAAGTTCTTGCATAAAAAATTTTCCTTTGCTCCCTGACACCCACACACACATCTCCTTGGGCAGACTGGAATCACACTCCTGATATTTACCAGCTGACCAACAATAAGGGGGATAGAAACAGAGACAGGGCCAGACTTGCCAGAGGTTTAGGAAAGGGGAGAATTATAGTAACCAGTCTAGTAGCAAAAGGAGGCTTAAGAGGGGATACTTACAAGAGTAAGTAAGTACAAGAGTAAGTAAGAAGGTACTTACAAGCAGACAAAACCACAAGCACTAGACAGGACTGTGGGGTATCCCCTCTGCACCCCCACTGGGATATTAAATACTCTGTTAAATGCCTGTACACAAACATGCAGTAGGGGAAACAAGAAGGAGGAGCGAGAGCTCTGTGTGCAGTCAAATGCTTTGACCTCACTGCAGTTACAGAGATAAGGTGGGATAGCTCCCACCATGGAATGTTGCCACGAAGGGCTACACACTGCTTAGGAGAGACAGACCAGGAAGGCACGGTGGTGGAATTGCCCCCTCTGTGAGGCAACACTTGGAACTCTGTCTCAGGGTGGATGATGAGTGAGTCAGGAGCTTATGGGTCAGGATAAAAGGGGAGACAAGTGAGGCTGACACTCTGGGTGTTTGCTCTGGGCTGCCTGATTAGGAGGATGAACTGGGTTAGGCTTTCTACAGGCAGCAGCCTCAAAGTCACAGGTCCTTGTTCATGTCGGGACTTCAACCACCCTGACATCCACTGGAAAGTTACAGCCAAGCGCAAACAGGCCAGGGAGTCCTGGAAAACTCTGATGACAACTTTCTGCCACAGGTAGTGGAGGATCCCACAAGGAATGGTGTACTGCTCAATTCATAAAACAAACAGGAAAGGAAAGCCTTGCTGGAGATGTGAAGGTTGGGTGCAGCCTTGGCTGTAGTGGCCATAAGATTATGGGGTTCAGTAACAGGTGAGGAGGAAGCGGGGCAGCAAGTAAGATTACAACCATGGACTTCAGAAGAGCTAACTTTAGCCACTTGAGGGATCTTCTTAGAAGAACCCCATAGGAACAGGCCTAGCAGGGAAGAGGGGTCCAAGAGAGCTGGTCTCTCAAGGATCTCTCCTCACAGATCACTTCCTCCAGGCTCAAGAACAATGCATCCTGGTAAGCAAGAAATCAGGCAAAGGGAGCAACACACCTGTTGGATGAAAAAAAAAACCTGCTATCATTACTTATGCATACATGGGAAATGTACACTAAATGGAAGCAGGGTCAGGTCACTTGGAATATAGGGAGGTTGTCAGAGTAAGCAGAAATGAGGCAAGGAAAGTCAAGGCCCATCTGGAATTAAATCTGGCCAAGGATGTCAAGGAAAAGAAAGCCTTTTTCAAATATATCAATAGAAAAGGAAACCAATGGATAATGTGGGATTGTTACTAAATGGAGGGGGGTCCCTTGCTGAATGCCTTCTTTGTATTGGTCTTCACTGACAAGACCAGCCCTCAGGGATCTCTGATCCTGGAGACAAGGGCAAATGAACATCAGGAGGAAGACCTGCCCTCAGTCAAGGAGGATGTGGTCAGAGAACACCTAGGCAAACTCGGCATCCGCAAGTTCATGAGCCTTGATGAGATGCATCCATGAATCCTGAGAGAGCAGGTGGACATCATACCAAGGCTGCTAACCTTTGAAAGGTTAAGGAGATCAGGAAAGG
Organism: Catharus ustulatus; assembly: GCF_009819885.2. Classification (NCBI taxonomy): domain Eukaryota; kingdom Metazoa; phylum Chordata; class Aves; order Passeriformes; family Turdidae; genus Catharus; species Catharus ustulatus. Next base: position 82,796,547 of record NC_046221.1, read on the forward strand.
TGCCTGAGGGCTGAAACAAAGCAAATATCACCCCAGTCTTTAAAAAGGGCAAGAAAGAGGACTCAGGGAACTACTAGCCAGTCAGTCTTACTTGAATCCACAGAAAGGTGATGGCATGCCTAATTCTGAAGTCATAAAACAAACCTGGGAGAAGTGGCCAATACCCCAGAACACCCTGCAGCCCTTCAGAAGAACCTTGACAGACTGTAGAGATGAACAAAAAACTGTCTGAAACTCAACAAGGGCAAATACAGTGCCATGCCCTGGAGAATAACCACCTTATGCACCAGGACAGGCTGGAGCCTGACCTCTTGGGAAGCAGCTCTGTGGAGAAGGACCTGAGAGCCCTGAGGGACAACAAACTGTCCATGAGCCAGCAGTGCATCTTTATGGCCAAGGCCAATGGTATCCTGGGGTGCATTAGAAATAGCATTGCCAGCAGGTCAAGAAAGGTGATCCTGCATTTCTGCTCAGCCCTGATGACGCACATCTGGAGTGCTGTGTCCAGCTCTGGGCTCCTCAGTACGAGAGATGGAGTCCCTGCAGCAGGTCCAGAAGAGGGTGAAAAAGATGATTCAGGACTGGAGCATCTCTGTCAAGAGGAAAGGCTGAGGGAACTGGGCCTCTTCAGCCTTGAGAAGAGAACTGAGGTGCAGTCTTACCACTGTTGATAAGCATCTGAAGGGAGAGTGTCACGAGGATGGAGTCAGGCTCTTCTAAATGCCAAGCAGTAGGGCAAGGGGCAGAAACTGATGCACAGGAAGCTCCTCCTGAACACAAGGAAAGACTTCTTTACTGTGCAGGTACCTGAGAACTGGGGCAGATTGTTCAGAGAGATTGTAGAGTCTCTCTTACAGGAGATATTTAAAAATTGTCTGGACACAGTCCTGTGCCATGTGCCCTAGGGAACATGGATGACCCTGCTTGAGCAGGGAGGTTGGACCAGATGACCCACTGTGGCTCCTTCCAACCTGACCCATTCTGTGGCTCTGTGAAACATCCTCTCATTTAAATGTGTTAGAATTAAAAAACAGTGGGTTCTGATGAAATTCCATCTTTAAGTCCAGTTTTCTCAGTCATAAGGGGAAGGCTCTTGCATGCCCTCTGCACAGTTCCATATAAAGAAAACTAGTCTGCATTCTGAAAGACATCTCCCTTTTTTCTTACACCCTGCCTTCTGAGAGAATATTTCCCTATCCATGATGCAACATTCAGATGTCTAGGTACAGTGCCAGTGTCCAGTTTTCTCCACCTAGGCATTTCTCTCACTAAGAACTTCTCCATTTACTAAACCTAACATTGCACCTAATGTTTTTACTTAGATCACTGTTTCTACAAATAAAGCCAAAATGTCCAAACTTGCTGCTTCACAGCAATTTTGATTCTTCCTCAACAATGACATTTCCTGCATGAGCTTGCCTGTTTCATAAAATCTAAACAAGTACTAGATTCAAAAAGATTGCTGGCCTGCTCTCACGCAAAGTTGACTAAAGAGTGGAGCTAAACCTATAAAGTTATTATCGACTCCTCACCACATATTATCAAACAGGTAATGCCACCTAAGAGATTACAGTAATTAGCTCCAAAATTAGATCCATGAAAATCAATTATTCTTACTGATCTTTTACATGGCATGATTACACAGATAAGAAGATCAGCATAGTTTGGTGATAAACACCTATAAAATGTTGCATAAATATTTTATGAGATTGCTGTGCAATACTATTTGTGGGCTAAAAACACATGTTTTAAGTAGCTTAACTGGCTTTGACCATAGCTGTTGACCCATACATTTTCTTCTGTAAACTTCCTTGTCCCAAGTCCTAAGCAGTTGCATCAGTAATACTATTCCTTCTAAAAATTTAAGACATATAAATGATTAGAATTGCTAAAATAAGTGTATATAACTGCTACAGTAGCTCAATTTTATAAAACCTTGATTCACAAAAAAACAACACTGTATTTGAGCATAGACTATTTACTACTGTCCTCACATCCTTTTACCAAACAAAAAGGAATATCTGATGTGGGAGATATTAGAGCTCCCTGATCATGAGTTCTATTACAGAAATATAAAATTGAAGCTTTATTCTTGCGTACATTGACTCATTGTTGAGTTCTACTCTTAGAGCTTTGAGTTCACAGGCATTAAGAAGCAAAACTGCTAGCAGCGAGGGAAAAAAAAAGTCCCAAACACTAGCATTTTTTAATAAGAAGCAGCATCAACACTCATTTATTTTTGTCACTTGTGTTAAATTTTTCCTCTTATGCCCCCTGGTATTACACACCTTGTATTGGGCTTGCATGGCAAGGTTCTGGTAGCAGCAAAGGGAAGGAGGGGAACTACAGGGGTGACTTCTGTGAAGAGCTGCCAGAAGCTTTCCCTATGTCTGCAGAGGCAATACCTGCCAGCTCCAACAGAGATCTGCTGCTGGCCAAGGCCAAGCACATCAGTGATGGCGATAGCACCTCTGGGATAATATATGTAAGAAGGGGGAAAATCTGCTGTGCAACAGCAGGTAGGAGACAGGAATGAGAACGTGGGAGAAACAACACTGCTGACACCAAGGTCAGTGCAGAAGGAAGGGAGGAGGTGCTCCAGTCACTGCAGCAGAGATTCCTCTGCAGCCCATGGTGCAGCCCATGGTAGGGTAGCTAACCCTCTGCAGCCCACGAAGGTCCATTGGGGAGCAGAGTTCCACCTGCAGCCAACTGAGGACCCCACACTGGAGCAGGTGGATACCCAAATGAGGCTGTGACCTTGTGGGAAACCCACACTGGCCCAGCTTTAGTGGCAGGACTTGTGACCCCACAGGGGACCTGCACCAGAGCTGCACTGGTGTGGATAAATAACTGGCTAGAAGATAAGGAACACACAGTAAGAGCAAACAATCCATTCCAAACAAAGGAAGGAGATCATTCCTGAAGTTCAGGTGAGGCTCTGAGATCTTCAACCTATTGAACGGTGAACTGGAGAATGATGAAGAGCAAGCTTGGAGTTTAGTGATGACATCAAGTTATTCAGGAAAGTAAGGATAAGGGCAGACTAAAAAAACCTGCATGACATTACAAAACTGAATAGTTGCCAATGAAATGTAAAATAAATTCCAAGTAGTTAAAGTAGGTGGGTGAGGTGAGAGGAGGGAAGCCCAATACCAGAATGAGCTGTATGGCAGGCTCTCAAGACAACATTAGCACTTAGGGACAAAATGGTGACATTTCATTAGTTACAGAAAAAGAAAGAAAAAAAGGAAAGCAGTCCTCAGAAATTATTACAAAAGCAAACCACAGTGTAGTGTTATGAAACTATTCAAATCTATGATCTGTTCCTACTTCAAACAAATGCAGAGATGGCGTGACTAGAACCATACGAGAAAGTTACTTCTTATTGAGAAATCTTATTTCAGTTACAGAACAGAAAAAAATACAGGAAAAGCAAAGATGGATGTTCAAAGTCATACCTTATTAAGAGTGACTAAGACACAAGTATGCTGCAATAGTAAGAGTGCCTAAGAGACAATTCCTCAGCCTCAAAGCAGAGACAAGTAAGAAAGTGCCATGGGTATGACTGGGCAAAGAGTCAATAATCCTGCACTGATTATAGGTCACTAGTAGGACAAGGGAAGTGATTCTTCCCCTCCTCTACCATTTGTGAAATAACATATAGTATAATTTGTTCAGTTGGGGACAACCCAAGAGAAGACAGATGCTGACTTACTGGAAGGAGTCCAGAGGGCCCCTGGAAGGTCAGTGGCACACAGCTGATGACAGAGAAGGAAAGGCTCGGAGAGTTGGGTTCACTGGAGGACAGAGGTTAAAAGAGCTCATCTTACAGAGTACCTGATGTGTGGTTATAGAAAGGATGGAGACAGAGCCCTTCCCTACAAGGTGCAGAACCAAATTAGAGGAAATGGGTAAAATAAGAAATTTAGAATAGATAATAAGAAAATATTCTTCACAATGAATGTGGCCAGATGTTCAAACAGGTTGTCCAGAATGCATTGCAGAATTTCTAGCTCTCAAAGATGATCAGAGCTAATCTGGGTATGACACAGAGCAACATGTCACAGCCAAGTAACAGAGATGCTGAGTGTGTGTGTGGGGAGAAAGGTCAGACCAAATGTCTTACAGGTGTTCCTTCCAAACTAACCTAGTCTGTGATCCTGTGATGAAATGAAGCTAACGGAAAACAAGCTTAAACAAAAAAAGGAGGGAAGTTAATTCCATTTTGAGTTGGAAACCTCAACTGAATTCAATACTTATTCAATGATGACATCAGCATTTTCAAACATGTTTCAGAAGCATTAGAATGTTTTTATATTTGTGCACTTCTTTGAAACAACCACTTACAAAGCTTTCTCCTTGGTTTTCATCCACCATTTACACCATAATTCCAGACCCACAGTCCCTAATCTAATTCTGTGTGTTACAGCTCACAAGTCCTAGTTTTTCCCATCCCAAACTCAAACTGCACACAAACCTTCTAAACCCTGGCAAAACATCAAAGTACAGGAAGATCAAAGCCAGACAACCTATTTACTACTATTTTTTTTCTGAAAAAGTCATCAAAGCTTTCAATAGCTGGGAATGAAGCATCCATTTCTTCTCTCACACTAATGTTTATACCAGAGTGTTTTCAGTAAAATCATTCTTATAAACTAAGCCCAAGAAAAAACAGCAGTGAAAAAAAGGAGAACTGGTATCCATCAGTCATTCTTTTTTTTCCATTAGCTAAATTACAAAAACCTATTCTGGAAGAGCTTTTCAATAATTTCTGTTCATATCCTTCATGGTATATGTCAGGAAAGGAGAGGCCAATAATCTAGAATGGATGCAAGTTTAATTAAAATCCAAAAGAGTTGCCTTATTTGTAGTCTACCCTTCCCACTGAAATCTCACCTCACATCATCGTCCCCCCCCTGCCCCTAGATTCCATCTCTTTTCTGATGAGAGAGGGGAATTTTTGAACACCAGTGATTGAAGGGAGTGTCACAGAGAGTAAAAATTTGGAGCAGGGGGAACATACAATCATCCTCATGTTTAAAAAAAGAAGTGAAATATTGGTAAGGAAGGATTACCTCAAACCTGCCATGGTTATAATCCTTAGGGCACTGGGATTATATTGCCATTATCCGACAGTTGGTTAAACCCAAATTTTAACATTTTAACCCCAGTGTGCTTTCCGAGTCTAATTATCCCATGGTCACTTTAAAAGTGCATGACTCCTTCCCAGGCTTACTTATTAACTGTTTGGAGTTGGCTAGATTTGGATGCTGGATAGAACCGCCCACATTACTGAAATAACTGAATGCTAGCAAGGGAAAGTAAATTGCCGCTGGCTGAGCTGGGGATGGCTTTTGCGAGTTATGGGCAGTGTTCACTAGAGCAGCAGCTTGGCATCCTGCAATGATCTGAAAAAAGGGTGAGTATAGGAAAAACTCTCTCATTTGTCCCCATCTCTCTACCTCATTTTCCTTGCAAAAAGTCTGTTTTCACTCCTGTGGACTGTTAAGATTTCCTGTTAGGATCACCTCTTCTCCCTCTCTCAAAACAACTTCTACTCAGCCTAGGAAAAATGAGATGCCCGAGTGACAGTGGGACGAGTGCTCAGTAGCTGTGTGCTGCTTTCCAGCACACTGAGAACACACTGTTTTGACCAATCTTTTTAGGACGAATTTTTATTCATCAGCACAAAACTGAAGGAAGAGAACAAAGTATTTCTCAAGCCTTGCTGCAACTACTTCCCTTTCTTTTCCATGTGTGTTTCAGGTTATTAGAGGAGCCTGTCTCTTTCCTTTTGCTCTCTCAGACTTTCAGAGACAACACTTAATCACATTTTAGCTGGGCTTATTATTCAGGTAGGTCTGCCCGGCTCTGGTTTCTTAGACATGAGAGCATAGAAGTATAACTAATTAGCATAAAATTAAAATGTTCTTTAGAAAAATATTTATTGGCTACATAGAATAACATTCTGTATGTACCCTCTCAGGTGCTAGAGAGAGCACCTTCCCAAGGTTATTTGGTGAAAACACACAGACTTGCAACTCACAATGCTACAATTTAATGCTGTAATTTTATTTTGTCTTCTTTTACCTCAGAGAAAAAAAAAAGACACACTGACCTTCAAATGAGTGTGACTCCTTTTCCCATTAAAAAAACATTCTAACAGGGTAACTCAAGCTTGAAACAGATTTAAATTTCCAATCCAAAATTATTATTCTTGCTCTTGCAGTAAAAATTATTCTATTTTACACACTTTATCCTGTGAAACACCTTCAATGGTTCTGATTTTTGGCCCTTCTTATTCAGCAACAGATGCTCAAGTGACAATTCTCATGATGCATGCTCCCCAGAATTCAGATTCAGCTATTAAGCACACCACCAGCTTGAACATAGAGCCACACTTGCATCTGGAGCCTGGGGCTGGCCAGACTGGTAGTAGCACAGATGACAGGACAGCACAGATTTTAAGTATTTTTCTTGGATATTTAGGAGACAGATGTAAGCCATCAAACTGCCATAGGCTCCTTTGTGGTCTGACAAGCTCCCAGTCATGACAACAGCAACTTACTTCCATTTGGCTTTTTCAAGATTTTGGCGACTGTTATTACAGAATCATGGAATCACAGAGTGTCAAGGAGTTGGAATACACCTTAAAGACCATCTAATCTCACCTCCCCTGCCATGGGCAGGGATACCTCCCACTAGACCAAGCTACTCAAGGCTTTGGATGCTGCCAGATGGGGAATCCACAACATCCCTGGGCAACTGCTTCCATTGTCTAACCACCCTCACAGTAAAGATTTCTTCTTAATGCTTAACCTGAATTTCTCCTCTTTCAATTTGAACCCATTACCCCTTGCGCTATCACTGCAGTTCTGACAGAATCCCTCTCCAGCTTCCCTGTAGGCTCCCTTCAGATACAGGAAAGCTGCAATGAGGTCTGCACACAATCTCCTCTTATCCAAGCCCAGCATCCCCGGTCTCCTCAGCCTGTCTTCGTAGGGGAGGTGCCCCAGTACTCTTATCAACTTGGTGGCCCTCCTCTGGACGTGCTCCAGCTGTGTTTGGCTGTGGTACATGTACGCGAGGAGGAGATGAAGGATGGACGACTCTCACTGGCAACAGCTTCCGGTGAGCTCCACCTTCCCAAATCTAGAAAGCAACGGTGGTGCCCCACTTTCCCGCATCAGGGAACCGGAACGCCCCTGCTGGTGTCTCCCGCAGACCGGGGAAGCTCCCGGCCGCTCCCGGCTCTCCCCCGCCCGCCATGGCGGCCGCCCCGTCCCCGCCCGCCGGGCACCGCCCCCGCCGCACCTGCGCGGAGGCGGGCGCGGGGTAACGCGGGGGCAGCGCCGCGCTCCGCCCCGGGCCCGCCTCCGCCTCCGCCGCCCCGGCCCGGCCCAGCCCAGCCCAGCCCAGCTCTGCCCGGCCGAGCCGCAGCCCGGCGGCCGCACCGAGCCATGGCGAGCGCGGCGGTCCCCGCGCAGCCCCGCGAATCGGAGGCCCCGCAGGAGCGAGGCGCGGCGGCGCCCGGGGAGCCGGAGCCGATGGAGGTGTCAGGCGGGGCCGGGGCGGCGGCGGTGCTGGGAGAGACGGGGCTGGCCGTGGGCTGCTGCATCGCGGCGGCGCTGAGCTGGGAGCGGCCTCTCCGCAGCCTGGGCGGCTTCGTCTGCGCCAACCTGCTCTTCTGGTGAGCCAGCCGAGCCGGGGTGGGCGCCGGGGCCGGGGTCGGGACCGCCCCCCGGGAAAGCCCCCGCCCGGTCCGCACGGCCCCGCCCGAGCCGGGCGTCTCCTTCCCCCGCCCCGCGCTGCCCTCAGCGCCCGGGAGGAGCGTTCGCCCCCTGCCCTGCTCTGCCGATCGCCCCTCGCGGGGGACTGGCCCGCGCCCCAGCCCAGGAGGCTCCTGCTTTTCACTTCACCTGCGCATTCACGGCATCCCCTGCCCTCGCCGCCGCTCCGGCCCTGGCCGTGGCCCTCGCTCTGAGAGCATCTGCCTGGCCGGCTTCTTTCGCCGTCGGTGTCTGCCCCAGCCCGCACGCACACACGGTCTGCCCCCATAGCTCGCAGCAGGATGCGTGATGGTGATGATGAGGAGCAGGCTAGATGGAAGCTGAGCAGGGCGGCTGCAGGACGCCCCGCCGAGAACTCGCATTTGTCACAGCCGAGATGATCCGCGGGCCCGCATTTCTGTGCAGAATTTTGAAACCTGCTGAAATCAGGTCCCGAGCCCCTCGGTAGTGCTGTGCTGATGCCCTGGTCCACTGCTTTAGAGTTCAGTTTGGGTGTATGTGCTTTTCCACATTGGTGGCCTACTTAGTGGAGTCTTTGTGAAGTGGGCACAACCAGAATGCTACTGCAGTGCACCAGTTCTCTTTTTGGACTAGCTTTTTGTAGTTGGAGACACTTTAGTAGAATAAACCCCGGAGATTAACACAGGGATGTGTTTATTGTTGTGTTTGTTATGTCTCTTCTGTTAATTTCTGTAGGAATAAAGTTGTCTTTCTGTGTGAAACTTCTTTAGGGCTTTCTCGTGATCTTAGGTTTTGCCAATGCCTATATGTTTTTGTGATTTCTGATCTAAAATGATGTTTTATGCCTGCTTGATCATGTAGAGTGATGGATAAATTAGTGCACTGTCTAATAATACTGCAGAGGCCCTTATGACTGAATAGTGTTTCCTCTCCTGTGGGTAGAGCTGCCTCCTTTCCTCTTAAGTGAGCAAGAGGTAAACAAGCAGTGCTGTGGATAATAGCAAACTCTTCTTGGTTCTCTGTAACCCTAAGAGTGTGATGTTTAAACATGCAATCCAAGTCAGAGAGAGAAAACTTCCTGGAGCTTTGTGCTGTGCAAGAAAATCTCTGCCAATATTTTCAAAATAATTTTATCCTTTTTTATCCCAGGAGCAGAGTGTGTGTGACATCTAATTTGGGTTGACTTTTATTATCTGTCTTGCTCTTAGGTATCCATGGTAAATCCTTTCATTGGGAAGGTTACATGGTTTTGCTCTCATTTTCTGCATTCTTCAGAGGTCACCTGTTCTTTCAGCCATTTGGAGGAGTCATAATGCTTTATATTTCTTTGCAACGTGGCTCTGATAAAGTTTTCAGCATCTAGCAGAATACATTTCCATGTCTCAAGGGATAGTAGCTGCTGGGCAACCCACTGGCTATTATTTTGTGAGATTTGATCAAAAGCAAGGTATAATTCAATGCCTGGTAGTCTTAGTGGCAAATTGTTATGTGACCAATATTTGAAGTTATTTTATCAAAATTTATAGCTCACTCTACTTTGTTGCTTTCAAGATGAGTTGGAACAGCAAAGGTCAGGACACAGATTGCTCAATTTAATTTGGTGGTCAATTGCTCAATTTAATTTGGTGGTATTTTACCTCAGAAGGAAGCTCACTATCTCAGTGACAGGGAATTTTGAGAAGTGTAAATGGGCTAAGAGATGTGCAGAAGTAGGAATGATAACCAGTAGACTTCTATGGTTTGGGAGCACCAGGAAAGATCTCGTTAACAAACCTATGAAATCTGACGCTTTGAAAATTAAACAGTCATTTAAAACTAAGGTCACATTTCCCTGCTTTGGTATTGGGATACCAAATCCCAATGGTATGGTGAGTGTTTGCAGTACAGTGTGTTTGCTGCTTCTCCTTTTCTTGTTTGACATCCAGCTGGTCAGCCTGGTTTGTGATGACTCAGACAGTCACTACTGCTTCAGGACTGGGAGCAAGTGTCCACCCCTGCTGCCTGGGAAGTCTCTCCTGGCAGGGCTTTGTGCTGGCTGGAGCCTGTAGGTAGAAGGAACATTTCCTAGCTGTTGTTTCATGTGCCTCTTCTTTCTTTGTTGTGTGCCTATAAGTATCCCTGCCCCATAGGAAGACTTCCATTGTATGTGGTCTCTAATCAGGATATCTCGGAGTTGAGAAGTCTGTATTGCTGGATGGGAGACTTCTCCCACTATAGCAGCAACAGCGCTGGTGGAAGAGGGAGAAAGGGGAGGTGAGGTTTAATTTTACAGTATTTTTAATTTTGGATAAGCAACACCAGGTCCTGCCATCAATTTAATTTTTTGGGACTGTTTTTCTCGTGGTCAGTTTAGTTCTTGTATGTATACCCATGAAAATACTTTGTGTGTAAACTGTTGCAGTGGGAGCTTCTGAGAGTGAACTGTTTCTATGGTGTCACAGGATTTATTTTTTTAATATTCCATTGTAGCCTCTTTTATGTTAAAAATCTCTTAGCCATTGTACTGTATATAAGTGCATTTTTGGCGGTTGCTACTCAAATATTGTACTTGTAAGTACAAGAAATTTACTAACTTAATTTCATTCTGATTTCCTTTATTTTTTTTTTTTTATATTCCTGACAAATAATTTTGGACCTTTAACAAGAGAGTAATAAAAGTAGACAAATCTGGCTGCTGAAAAAGCATTTTTTTAGTTACCACATCCATTATTTTTTCACCATGAAGAACTTTAAGCTTCTTGCCCCAAATGAACCTGACTGAAAATTCTTAAAATGAACAAGGGAGATATATATATATTTATAATTTTTCACCTGACTCTCTGAAATATGATTTAGGTTCTTGTGCTGTATGTACTTTGAAGACTAAAGTCAAAATAACACAGGAAAAGAAGGTTGGGTTTTTTCCCCTGTTTTACAGCCTTTGTACTGAAATGTGAGTGATTGGCCTGAGAATAGAGAAACTATGCTGGTGCCAGAAGTTCACTCCAGGTGTTCTAAGTGTTAGGCTGTTCACTGATAACTTTCAGTCTTTGGTTTAATCTTAGCCAAATATTAACATTCATTCCTAGATTTTTTAATTAGCATTCTATCCTAATTATTATTATCTCTGTGTGTGGAATAGAGGGTATAGTGTCAGCTTTTTGTTCTCCCAATCTGTAATTTAAAATTTCTACAAGGTCAGAGGGACAGCTTTATTTTCAGTAATTCTGTACTGTTCCATGTGTTTTGTAGTTTGCAGATATCTATTTCAAATATGTCTTCTATCTGCAGATAAATGTTTCAAACCTGAGTACATTCACGTCTGCAAGGTCATCCCTATATGCATCAGTTGCATCTGTTCACCAATTGCCCGATTTCCTAATTTCCCTAGGATTTTTTTCTGAAGAGAGGTAGCAGAAAGACTGACATGTAATAGATCTTTTCTCTTCCTGTCTCTTTCTGGAATGAATTTACTGCATTACCCTGTTTGCTATTCTCTTCACCAGCCCAAACCCACATTTTTCTTTGAGGATTTTAATATACCTTCTGACTCCAGAAGGTATATTTGCATGTTAGTGCAGGTCTGTTCTTAACAATGTTACATTATGTTATTGTACTGGCTCAACAAAGTAACTGACCAACTCTGTAAAATATCAGTCCTTGATTTAGACAGGTGTGCAGGCCTAATTTGCTCTTAAAAATAGTCTTTTGTCACCATCAATACCCATATTTTTTTGTTTGCTTGATCGGTCTCAGACTGAGTGAATATTTCCATTGTCTGATAGAAACAATCAAGAGAGAAAACAATTGCTTTTATGTGAATTGTCTGTGTGCATTGCATCAGGTAAAGATTGTGTATTTTCCAGACAGAAAATCTAATTGCTCTTTGAATGTTAGTAACAAAACACACATTCAGAGTTCAGAACCTTGGTGTGTTTTATTTTTAAGTATCCAGTTTGTTTTAGGAGTTGTTACTGAAGTGTTTGTTTTGTTTTAAAGTATCCAGTTCAGTTTAAGATTTGTTCTTGAAGTGTCTCTTACTTGAAATCTCTGCTTGGCAATGACGAAGTATACCATGAAGAGATTTCAAAGTCCTTTTCATTCATTATTTTATTTTTTTCAATGTAAGAAAGCAATACTAAGCTAAGCATTTCTTTCATGTATTTGCACACAAGTTGTAAATTCTACCACTACTATACCTTGATGGACAGCTTGCCTATAAAGCAAGATTTCTGCCCATTTAGAGAGCAGTATGCATGCACAATGTATGCTTGCATTTTTATTCTTTGTTACAAGACGTACAGCAGCCGTGTTTTATATATTTGTGGACTGTACATTTTTGTTCATTATTGGCACTGACTTGGCTATCACTGGAAATATAGTCCAGGGGAACTACTCAGACAGGACATTCATGGTGATAAAATGTCAAATTAAGTGAGAATTGGAATAAAAGAAATCTTTGAAATCAAAACATAAAGAAAAATACATGAAAGTTAAATGAGCTGAAGTAAGGCAGGGTGTTGATATTCTGAGGCCAGTTTGTAGTATGTTGGTCTTCGGATCACTTAATTAAATTTGTAACATCTTCCAAGTCAGGAGAACACATAGGGATTTTTCCTTATAGCACCACATGGTTTTGAATGTGGGAAATTTTGGTCTTTGGCTTTTGTTACAGGAAATCTTAGAGCTACATTCATAGTTGTTTTAGGATTACTTCCCTGAAATCCAAAGTATCAGGAGAGCACACAAGTGAATACTCCTGCCTTAAATTCTAATAAGAGTTTATGTCTCTGATCACTCAAGTAGGAGTGGTAGAGAAGGTTAAGTATTGACATTAGTCTTTTGTTTGTAGTGATAACACATTCATTATCAAAAAAGAGAAGAAAATTCTGGCATGGATAGCTTTAAAATTCACTGTGCATTCTCGTGAATGGGTTTCTTATACGGTTGCTAGTTTGTTTCTTCTAGTCTGATAGTTCTAACTTAATTTGCTGATTTTTGCTAAGACTTTGTAACCTATAGGTATTGAGATTTATTTTATCACACCTAGCTATAGTGTAGCAAATTGCTGATATTTCTTAAAGCTTTAAAAAATGTTTGTGGTTTGTTGTTTTTTGCTTCCTAGAAGGTAGTATTCCAAAAATACTCTTCCTCAAGTAAAGCTAAAATTCCAACCTCAGCACGAGTTGTCATATAGTTTTAAGGTCTACTTGTTTTTACTCAGGAAGTTTTAGGTTTATGTTCACTTTTCCAATACAAATGATGAAAACTTTTGAAGGCTTTGGAGGTAGAAAAGTGGAACAGAAAATTAAATTAATTTGATTTGTTAGCAAAAATAATTAAAAGCCATTAACAGCTTTTTAGTGACAGTTTGCATACTTTTGGCTGAGAGATTAGTTTACAGGAATGAAAATTGACATTGTTTAAGAGCCAGATGGTGTTACATAAAAACCTGGACAGTTGACAGCATTTTTCAACCAATAAGATGAAATCAGGATCAGCCAGAAAAGAAATCAAGTGGGGTAATTGCAGAAAAGCAAGCATTACTAAACAATTTAGGTTCAAATCTAGGAGAGAAACTTGAAGGAAGATGGAAATCCAGAACAAAGGAGAATAGAAATGAATTGCAGCATGGCTTGTGTTTATTCTGTCTTGATGAAACATACATATGCTGTGGCTAAAGCAGTTGTTTGAAGAGAGAAATTATAGTTTCTTTGTGTATTGCTTAAAAATAATGGAACCTTTCAAATAGTAAGTAGAATTTTGAGAACAATGGACGTTTTAGAGGGATATGCTATGCTCCATGGTAGATGTTACAGGACTAATGAGAGTATTAAAGAAAAGGAGATTTAGGGCAGCACGGTAGAGGTGCTACTGCTCAAACTGCTGCTACTGTATCAGAAAATGGGATTAAGATTTCTTCTGTACTTTGCCTGAGCATAGGTTAATTAAGGTCATCTGGGCATTTGTCTGTAAAAACAAAGCAAGCAAGGTTATTTGATGTTATGTGTTTAAATCAAAATAGTTTTAACTTCCATGGAAATATCATCCCCTGTTTTCACTGACGTACCAGTAGAATTTGATATCACAGTAGACCTCAGAAGGTATGTAGTTTAGGTCATTTAAACTTTCTTCCTCTCAATTGTTTTTTATGTGCCTGTCTGAATGCAACAGGTTACAGTAAATCTGATCCAAAAGCACAAATATTGAAAACATGATTCTAACTGCTGCATTCCTCAAGAGGTTTCCGTGTAAACAGCATGCGATAATTTTGCAATGTGAAATTATTAACTTAATTCTATTTCCCAGAACCACCGATATACTTCCAAATGTACCTGTTTATAAGCACATTTCTTTTTGGTGATTAAATGCAAAGCATTGGAACTATTTTTATAGTGTTTTTTTTCTTAGAGACTTATACTATTTTTGGTTTTATTTAGACTTATTTTTAAGTTTAAGAGCTGGTTTCTTGAGTTGGGGTAGAGAAAATACACTGTTTGACTTCCTATTCTATGTGTTAACTTAAGATAGCATTGTCCAGACATCTTTGCTTTTGCCCTGAAACCTATGCACAGACCTTCCGGAGAAATACCCCTTCTACAGATGGCTGTCAAAGTAACAATAATTTAAATTTCTGGGAGTCTGGTTCTTAGGACAATAGATTTATTTATTATTCAATTCTTTTTTTCCTGCTAAATTCTAGAATGTTTTCAAAAGAAAAAACTGATTTGGTCTGTGCTTTCTGGCTGAATAAATATGATCCTAATCTTTTCAATGAAACCTGACAAATAAGCTCTTTGAATAAAGGTTGATGGCTGAGTTTTTTTTGTCTTAACAAAGAAAAGTTTTTAAAAGTGATGCAGGTTTTAGAATAATAAACATACCTTTTCTGCTTGAGGGGTTTTTTTAAATTATTTGTTTATTCTTATGTGCCTAGTGATAGAGTTTTTAGATTTCTGGGTGCTATCCAATGGGACACCCTTTGCTAGCTGGCATATGGGTTACAGATCAGCTGCTTTTCAGTGCTTCATTTCACTCTCTTTGAAATATCTCAAATACCTAAGATTTTGGATGGAACTCTTATTTAAAGAAAGACTTGAAGTGAAAAATGGTGCTTCTTTCTAATTTGTGTCTTTGTGGAAGGTTTTCCTCCACTAAATTAGACATGATCTAAACCATTTTTAATACGCATGTTTTAACAAGCATTCTATAACAGCATTTCACAGGTTTTCAGCTAAACATATATACAGCTTTCTAAGTTCAAGGTACCTAGAGTGCTGGTGTGCATATTTTAAATTTTAATTAACATCAGATGTGGAATAAATGCTTTTGAAATTATTTTATTCAACAAATCATGCTTTTTGGAAGGGTGGGGAGATTTTTTAGACTGAATTTAAGTCTTTGTTGCTTCTAAAATTTTTGACACCAGATGTGCTTTTACATGTTAATTCCTTCTCTTTATCACAGAATCTGTTGTGCCATTTTTTGTGTATTTTTCAGACATCCAGGTTGACAGTTAAATGTAATATAAATATAATAATATTGCACCAAATTCTATTCTATAAAGAGATCCTACCAAAATAAGTATAACTTTTTGTATAACTAAAGTGTAACTGCATAACTTACTCTGCCTTAAGTGAAAATCTACACTTTTTGTGTAGGAATTGGGAAGGGATTTTAGCACTATAGTTCTTGAGCAGTTATCTAAATACTTTGACTCAGATCCTGTATCTTGGTTTCAGCTGGGATGGAATTCTCTTTCTTCCAGGTACAGTGTTGCAGTGCTGTATTTTGGATTCAGTATGAGAACAAAATTGATAACAAACTGGTGTTTCAGTTGTTGCTGAGCAGTATTTACCCTAAGTCAAGGACTTTCCAGTTTTCCAGGCTCTGCCAGTGAACAGGTGTACAAGAAGCCAGGAAGGAGCAGAGCCAGGACAACTGACCCAAGCTGGCCAAAGGGATATTCCAAACCACAATGTGTCATGCCCAGTACACAAGCAGAGAGGAGCCAGCCAGGAGCTGCCCATCACTGATCAGGTTGGGCTGAGCACTGGTCAGCAGATGAACAGTGGTATTGGCATTCACTGGTTTTTCCTTGGCTTTTATTCCTCTCTTTTTTTGTTGTATCACATTTCATTTATTATTGTTGTTACTCTTATTAACTTTATTTCAATTATTAAAATATTCTTAAGCCCCAGCTTTTACTTCTTTCCATTCTCCTTCCCATCTCACCAGGGCAGGAGAAAAAGTGAGAAATAATAATTGCCAGCTAGTGTTATATCACAACACCAAGATATACTGAAGGAACAATAGGAAAGATACTGGATTATTGAGTTCTGATTTCCAGTGTTTTGAGTCTTGGATTTCCATATTTGTAGATGCAGCATTTTGATATTTACAGAGGCTTAGTATGAAAATCATTTGTATAGAAGAGCCATTCATGTAAAAGATGTAAATTTCGTATACATGAAAACCAGGATTTTCAAAACTGCTTTGGGATTTCTTTTCAGTTAGGAGAGTCTAAGTGTTAAATTACCCGTAAATAAAATAGAGTTGAATATATATTTTTTCTTTTTTATTAACAGGAGGGCAAACAAAATTATTAACCCAGTGATCAGTAAGGGCACAAGCTTTCTGATACTACCTTTACCATGTATTTCAAAAATTGTGTTCCGGCAATGTACAGTAATTTCACGAATACAAGCCGCACCGTTTTGACCAAAATTTTGCTCCCATACTGGAAATGCGGCTAATACTCAGGAGTCGCCAATATGTGAATAATTTTCTGACATTTTCAACCCCGGGAGTGCCAACCAAGTCAGTGCAAACTGCAAAGTCAAGCTCCTGCCAGTAAAACCCTGCATTTATGCGGTTGTTACAAATTGGTTTACTCTGTTGCGCGGCAGGTGGAGCTGCTCCGTGCAGGAAACACAGGGGGTGGGGAAGGCGGGGCAGCTCTCTCCTGCTGGCCCCGCAGCTCAGGGGGCTCCTGTCCCCGCGTACCACCGCCGCAGGAGCAGCTAGGCTACATCCCCACCTCCCATCGCCGCCACAGGTGCTGGCGGGCTCTGTGCCCCCCTTGCCGCTACGGGGCAGTGCTGGGCCGGGGTGACCAAGCCCAGTGGTGGTGGCAGCTGGCCCCAAGCGGCCCCGCCGAGTGGCAGCGCCGAGCTGGGCCACCCAGCCCTGTCGGTAGCCCCAAGCCCTCATGGCCTGAGCCAAGCCAGTAAACCCCGCCCTGCCACAATTCTGTTACTATTTGGCAACTTTGTTGCACACAGGTCCTTGCTGCGAACGACAGAGCGGCTTATACTCAGGTGCTGCTTATTTATGGACAGAAAACAAAATGTTTGCCAACACCCGGCGATGCGGCTTATACTCAGTGCGGCTTGTATGCGTTAATTTACTGTACTTCATGCTGTAATTAGAAGAAAACAAGCCCTCTTCCCTTCCCCAGAACTCTTGCTTGAGACAGTCATCAGCATTTTTTGCAACCAGACAGGTGTTGATTGCTCCAGCAGTAAGTGTGGAAGAATAGTTTACATTCAGCTCCAACCAGGAAATGGTTACCACCAGGAAACAGTTATTACCACAAGTCCTAGTTTGGAGGACAGGTGTCTGCTAAGAAAGGCAGGAGCCTCTCTTTAGAATGGAGAATGTAAACCCCCTCCCTCCAAATTATTAGAATTTTGAAATCAACGTGGTCTCAGTTAAAGATATGGGAATTAGGAATAACAGTTCTTTACTAAGAAAATTAAAATAGAAATACAGTACTACAAAGCACAAACTCCAAAGTCAGAGTACAACCTGACACCCCGTCAGTCAGGGTGTTGGTAGCAGTCCCATTAAATGGTGGTTGTAGTCCTTTTGTAGTGACAGGTGTGATTCAATTGAAGCAGTGCTCCTGTAGAAGGTGCAGTTTCCCTCCAAAGGTCCAGTGGCAATGTGGAGAAGTCCGGTTTTCCTCTGGAGTCCAGATGGAAAAAGGGCTCCCTTAGTTTCCCAAAATCTCATTTTTCATCTTGGTAAGAAAGGCTTGGCTCTTCCCCCTGGCTGAAGCATCTCCCAATGGGATGAAGTAATTTTATCAGTCACACAGTGGGACTCAATGGGCCATTAGCAGAAGATACCTCCTTGGAGGAAGGATGGATTGTGAAAAGATAAAGAACAATGCCCCACCTGGTTTCAATGGATGACCCATTAGCAGAATATCTCTCATGGAGATGAGGATCACTGCCCCACCTGGTCTCATCAGATGGTGATAGAATAGATACTTTTGATCACATCCTGTATTGTAAACCAAGACATTATCCACCCCTTATTCTATTACCATCTGCATAATGACACCTTACACACCATTCTCACTTAAGATTAGGTTTCCCTGCGGTACACAATGGGTTTCTCCATCTTTCTGCATTGCCCACCAAGTGTAACCAGGTCCTTGAGCAAAGACAATCCCAGGGATGGGTTTGTCCTTGCCCGAGATGGGACTAATCCAAGCAGTCTTTCCTAAAATACCTTTCATGTGCACCACAGGGACTTTATCTCCATCCACTATGTGCAAGGGTTCAGACTGGGCAGGACCAGCTTGATTGATGGACCCTCGAGTGTTGACCATTGGGGTGGCCTTTGCGAAGTTCGTTTCCCAGTTCTTGAAGGTTTCCCTGCCAAGCACTTTTAGTGTGGTCTTAAGCGGCCCGTTGCATCATTCAACTTTCCCGGCAGCTGGTGGATGGTAAGGGATATGATATATCCATTCAATGCCATGTTCTTTGGTCCAGGTGTTGATAAGGCAGTTTTTGAAATGGGTCCCATTGTCTGACTCAATTCTTTCAGGGGTACCATACCTCCAAAGAACCTGTTTCTCAAGGCCCAGGATGGTGTTCCAAGCAGTGGCGTGGGGCACAGGGTAGGTCTCCAACTATCCGGTGGTGGCGTCCACCATGGTCAGCACATAGTGCTTGCCTAGGCGGGTCTGAGGCAGTGTGATGTAGTCAACTTGCCAGGCCTCCCCGTACTTATATTTGGACCAATGCCCACTGTACCAGAGGGGTTTCACCCACTTGGCCTGTTTGATGGCAGCGCACATATCACAGTCATGGATAACCTGAGAGATACTGTCCATGGTTAGATCCACTCCTCGGTCTCGTGCCCACTTATACATGGCGTCTCTGCCCTGATGACCTGAGGCATTGTGGGCCCATCGAGCCAGGAACATTTGTCCCTTGTGTTGCCAATCTAAGTCTATCCGTGACACCTCTATCTTTGAGGCCTGATCTACCTGCTCGTTGTGTCGGTGTTCCTCATTAGCCCGACTCTTGGGGACATGGGCATCCAGGTGACGAACTTTCACAGGTAGCTTCTCTACCTGGTGGCAATGTCTTTCCACTCGTTGGCAGCCCAGACCGGTTTTCCCCTACGTTACCAGTTTGCCTTTTTCCACCTTTCCAGCCAACCCCACAGGACATTGCTACCATTCATGAATCAGTGTAAAGGTAGAGCTTTGGCCACTTCTCTCTCTCAGCAATGTCCAAGGCCAGCTTTGAGTTCAGCAAGTTGACTTGATCCACCTTCTCCTTCAGTAGCTTGTGCAACCTGTCATGTGGGGCTCCATATGGCTGCTTTCCACTTCCGGTTCATCCCCATGATGCGGCAGGAGCCATTGGTGAAAAGAGCGTAGCATGTTTCATCTGCCGGCAGTTGGTTATACAGTGGGGCTTCCTCAGAGCGGCTCACTTGTTCTTGCTCCTCGTCATTGGCGAGACCAACATTTTCACCTTCTGGCCAGTTCGTAATTATCTCCAAAATCCCAGGGTCATTTGGGTTTCCAGTATGGGCGTGTTATGTGATGAGGGCAATCCACTTGCTCCATGTGGCGTTGGTGGCGTGGTGGGTAGAGGGAACCTTTCCTTTGAACATCCACCCCAGCACTGGTAGTCGGGGTGCCAGGAGGAGTTGTGCTTCCGTGCCGATCACTTCTGAGGCAGCTTGGACTCCTTCATAGGCAGCCAAGATCTCCTTCTCTGTAGTAATTGGCTTCAGACCCTCTGTAGCTCCGGCTCCAGAATCCCAGAGGTCGGCCTCGAGTCTCCCCAGCCACCTTCTGCCAAAGGCTCCAGGACAAGCCATGGTTCCCGGCTGCAGAATAAAGCACATTCTTCACATCTGGTCCCGTCCTGACTGGGCCAAGGGCTACCGCATGAGCGATCTGCTTGATCTGGGCAAAGGCTTGCTGCTGCTCAGCACCCCAGTGGAAATCGTTCTTCTTACGGGTGACCAGGTAGAGAGGGCTCACAATTTGGCTGTACTCAGGAATGTGCATTCTCCAAAAGCCTATGGCACCTAGGAAAGCTTGTGTTTCCTTCTTGCTGGTTGGTGGAGACATCGCGGTGATCTTATTGATGACCTCAGTGGGGATCTGGTGCCGTCCATCTTGCCACTTTACTCCCAGGAACTGGATCTCTCGGGCAGTTCCTTTGACTTTGCTCTTTTTAATGGCAAAGCCGGCTCACAGCAAAATCTGGATGATCTTCTCTCCTTTCTCAAATACCTCCACTGCCGTGTTCCCCCACACAATGATGTCATCGATGTATTACAGGTGTTCTGGAGCTTCACCCTTTTCCAGTGCAGCCTGGATCAGTCCATGGCAGATGGTGGGGCTGTGTTTCCACCCCCGGGGCAGACGATTCCAGGTGTACTGCATGCCCCTCTAGGTGAAAGCAAACTGAGGCCTGCACTCTGCTACCAGAGGAATGGAGAAAAATGCATTGGCTATGTCAATGGTGGCATACCACCTTCCTGCCTTGGACTCCAGCTCGTACTGGAGTTCCAGCATGTCCGGCACGGCAGCGCTCAGTGGTGGAGTCACTTCATTCAGTGCACGATAGTCCACAATCAATCTCCATTCTCCATCAGACTTGCGCACGGGCCAGATGGGGCTGTTGAAGGGTGAGTGGGTTTTGCTGACCACCCCTTGGCTCTCCAACTCACGGATCATCTTATGGATGGGGATCACGGCATCTCGATTCGTCTGGTACTGCCGGTGGTGCACTGTTGAGGTGGCAATTGGCACTCGTTGCTCTTTCACCTTCAGGAGTCCCACTGCAGATGGGTTTTCTGAAGTCCAGGAAAGGTGTTCAACTGCTTAATGCCCTCTGCCACTACAGCAGCTATTCCAAAAGCCCATCTGTATCCCTTTCGGTCGTTGTAATAGCCACTCCTGAGAAAGTCTATGCCTAGAATGGGCGGTGCCTCTGGACCAGTTACAATCGGATGTTTCTGCCACCCCTCCCCTGTCAGGCTCACCTCAACTTCCAGCAAAGACAATTCCTGTGATCCCCCGTCACCCCAACAATGGAAACAGTTTCTTCCCCCACCTGTCCTGATGGTAACAGGGTACACTGTAAGCCAGTATTAACTAACACCCTGTGTTTTTGTGGCTCTGATGCGCCAGGCCATCGGATCCACACCCTCCAATAGACCCTGTTATCCCTTGCCTCTCCCTGACTAGAGGCAGGGCCCCTCTAGTCCTAGTTATTATTTCCTTCATGGGCATGCATAGTAGAGGTTCCTTCAAGTGGATCTGACAGATTATCCTCCCTTCTGTAATACCCTGCACCTTGATTATGGAAGTTTGAGGCTACCTTCACTTCAGCAGAGCTCCCTACGTTAGTGTTTCCCTCCCTGAGTTGATGCACCCGTGCTGCCAGGACAGAAATGGGTTTCCCATCCCATTTTCCCATGTCTTTCCCATGGTCACATAAAAAGAAGCACAGACCAGCTCGTGGGGTGTACCCTCACTCCCTAGCTGGGGGGCATTGACTTCCGACTTTGGAGTCTGTGACTCGCACTGGTGCTGCATTGATTTTCTTAATCTCCTCTCTCATCCCTCTCATCTCCTCCTTAAACTCCTCTTTGAGTTCTTTAACCACAGCAGAGACATGAGCCTGGATTGGGCCATTGATCATGCTCTCAAAATTTCTGAGCTTGTTAGCAACAGAACCCACTGTCTCTTGGTTGTTGTTGGCATTAATCATTGCAATGAAGGTGGTGTATTGAGATGGTCCCAGGTCTGCCAGATTCCACAGCATGTGCCCTGTGCACCTGACCTTGTCAGGGCCATTGTCATGCTGTCCATCCCTCCTAAAGAGTACCTCCAGTACTGCCACTTCCCTCAGCTGTTGGATCCCTTCCTCGAGGGTTTTCCAGTGCATTCTATGGTGGTGCTCCTGCATTCTCTCTCTGTGGACAAATCTCTCTCTTACACTCATTAAAAGCTGCTCCCAGAGGGAAAGGGGATCTGTCTCTCTTACGAATACCTGATCTACACCTGAATCCTGGGTCAAAGGTCCCAAATTCCTTGCCTCAGTACCATCCAGTTGCACACCCGCACCCATAAGGTCCCAGACCCGAAGTAACCAAGTTGTAAAAGCATCACGGCCCCATTGTAGAATGTCTTTTCGCAGATTGTGGAGATTTTCATACGATAGGTACTCAGTGACAATCTCAATCTCTGGTTCCCCTGCTGGTTGTGAGGGCCCTCCTTTATTATCCTTATTGTCTAGGTGCTTTGTTTTTGTCTTAGACTTTGTAGTTTCCGCAGGGGCGACTGCTGCTGGCTGTGAATGTCCCTGTAGTTTAGTTGGAACCTGGACAGACATGACGTTAGTAGGTTCCACTGCAACATCATTGGATTCTCCCTTTTTAGGGCAGGGGGAGGGTCTCTCACCAGCTGGGGAAATGTACTCCTTTAACATCTGGCCTATCTCCTTCACTGGAACCCCCACCCACTCCAGGTGGTTCCTTTCTGAGGTGGGCTCTGGGGCAGGGTCAGGCTCTGGGGCAGCATCCCTAGTTTCTGGGGCAGGGTCAATGTCTGCAGCACCATCTCTGTTTCCTGGAGTGGGTATCAGGGTTGTTATTCATCTTAATCCCCCCTTATCTCTAAATGTTAAATAGAACAAGCCTATCAGTAACACAAGCCACTGTATGATATCATTAGCATTTAGAGGAGGTCTGAACCCTTCAAAATGTGGTGGGGTAGACCCAAAAATCTGGGTGAAGGGTTGAGAGAAAACTTCCCCTGGTGTCATTCCCTCACAGTAAGTACCATTATTAAAGTAACCCCAAAAATATACAGTGAGTGTGTGATAGCCCTGAATCCATGTACCCGCCTTCCAAAGGAAGTTAAAAATCCATGAATTCCTCAACTTATCAACCCATAAAGCAAACTGGGTAACAGCCACAGTAGCTTAGTTATAGGGCCCCATGTTTAGATAAGGGCCTACAAATGGGAAAATTACAACCACAACCTCATGCCACCCAAACCAGGGTAAACTAGACAACATATAGCCACCTAATGAGGTTTCTCTATCAGCACACAAAAAATAGGTGACTCAAGAACTGTTATTCTTTTGTCTCTCGATGCCCCAAAATCTGTCCTAGTTTGGGGGACAGGTGTCTGCTAAGAAAGGCAGGAGCCTCTCTTTGAAATGGAGAATGTAAACCCCCTCCCTCCAAATTATTAGAATTTTGAAATCAAGGGGCTCTCAGGCAAAGATATGGGAATTAGGAATAACAGTTCTTTACTAAGAAAATTAAAATAGAAATACGGTACTACAAAGAAACAAACCCCAAACCCTGACAAAGTCAGAGTACAACCTGACACCCCATCAGGCAGGATGTTTGTAGCAGTCCCATCAAATGGTGGCTGCATCCTCCTGCAGTGACAGATGTGGCTCAGGTGGAGCAGTACTCCCTCTGAAGGTCCAGTGGCGAAGTGGAGAAGTCTGGTTTTCCTCTGGAGTCCAGATGGAAAAAGGGCTCCCTTAGTTTCCCAAAATCTCATTTTTTATCTTGGTAAGAAATGTTGGGCTCTTCCCCTGGCTGGAGCAACTTCTGATGGGATGAAGTAATTTTATCAGTCACCCAGTGGGACTCAATGGGCCATTAGCAGAAGATACCTCCTTGGAGGAAGGATGGGTTTTTGAAAAGATAAAGAACAATGTCCCGCCTGGTTTCATTGGGTGGCCCATTAGCAGAATATTTCCCATGGAGATAAGGATCACTGCCCCACTTGGTTTCATCAGATGGTGATAGAATAGATACTTTTGATCACATCCTGTATTGTAACCCAAGACACCACATCTTTTCCTTACCCAAATGCCTTCAGTGTAGATGTTTGTCGAGACAGTGTTAGGTGGTCCCCCTGTAAGAGCAAAATACATACAGCTTTGAAATTGGCAATTCGGTATTGTCAAAATGCACTAGAAATATTTTCTGTCCACAGGGAGGGCCACACTTGCTTATCATTGTCTGATTGGAAGAAGACCAGTTCTATGGAAAGTTCTGGCTGAAAGGTGTCAGTAAATTTTCGCCTAAACATTTTATGAGGAAAAAAGTTATATACCAACCTGTGCTCTTTAGAACTCCACAGAATTACTCTGAAGAGTTTGACCCCTAGTTTTAAGATGTAAATATGAATTTGTGGAACACAGAACTGAAGTCCTGAAGTCACTCATGCTGCCCTGCGTGTCATAAAAATTGATGGTAAAGCAAAGATCCATGCTCACATTTGTGTTATTGACAACTTTCATTTATTTATGTGATTATCTCTAGAATTCATCTAAGGATAGATGGTTATTAAAAAAGTATCTGCTAACCTTTCCAGAAATAACTAGCACTAGTTGCTGATAGTCTAAATAATTTAATTTGTGAATAAAATGTTTTCTTATGTTTACAAAGTGTAACTCATTCATGGTTCTAGAATGTTTTGCAAAACCTTAACAACTGAAATGAAAGAATCAAATTAATGTATTTAACATTTGAAACAATTTGCTACTTCTGTGCCTTCCCTGTATCTCAGTTATACAATTAAAAATAGCTTTTTGTCACTCCCCATAAGTTTTTAATATGTTTATTGACTGCAATATTGTATGATATTGTTTAGCTTAAAAATTTCTTAGCTGGCTCATGACACTTGAATAACTTTGTACAATCCAGTTTGTGCAGTTAATTGTCCCAGGTGCTCTGGGAAAAATTCTGGTGCGCTGTTAGATACCTGCTTTTTTGATGCAACAAATTGACAGTAATGACATATGACCATCCCATATTCTAAAGAACTGGAGAAAAGAAGGAGAAGGTGCCTTAGGGTACTTTTATATCTTTAGGTTCACCATCATGGAGTTGAAGAATTTCCACTTTTAATTGTGGAAGTTGTCAAGTTTTGATTCTTACTTGAGCAGTTTAGAATCATTTCATCATTATATACAACTTCAGTATAACCAGGCCCAGAAACAGAAACTGTTGTGCCTCTAAGTTCTAATGTCAGCATCTTACCAAAAAAATATTTGCCAACCACTTCTACTAGCCTAAAATAGTCACAGAATGAAAGTATCATTCAGGTTGGTAGGAGCTTCATGGGGTCTCTAGTATGACTTGCAGCTCAAAATAAGATCAGTACTAAATTCAGATCAGATTTTTCAGGGTTTTGTCTTCACAGCCATCAAGGCTGGAAATTCCACAACCTTTGTGCTTAATCATCCATTAATATCGCTCCTATTTCATTTTACAAAAATGGGTTCTTGATCTTCCACAGTGGAGTTGAGTGGCAAGCTTGGTCCATCACACTTACATTCTTCCAACATAGAAGAACATAGGTTCTTCATAGGTCAGATACTCTGGCTTGCTCAAATGTGCTCCAGTTGAAACACATTGCTTGGGTTCTTACACAATTAAGCTTTTGAAAGTCCTGCTCCATAGTGGTCTGCCACCTGCTTAGCAACATCCAGTAGCTCTTTCACTTGAGTGCCCTGGACCAGAAGACATCCTTCCCAGTGACACCACTTGCCATCAGGGCAGGGGCTAGACATTTCTTGCAGACGTCAAACTAAGGTGGCTATATCCCAGTCCTGGGCACCTCATGACTGGTTTTTTTGCAGCCCTGCACTGTCTACAGCAGAATTTCTTGTCCCTTTGTTGTGCAACTGTCCTGTAAACTGCTGAAGTAGTTATCTAGAATGTGTAATTCTGTACATTGTTTTAATCTTCGCTTTCTTAAACCCCCGTTCCCCCCAAAAAACATTCAAAAAAATACTGCAGAATTCAAGGGGGGAACAAGTCTTGGTTATGTCTCTAGTAATGGTTTTTATTTCCACATCACTTGTAGAAGAAATTAATTTGAACTTCAGTCTGTTTTGTTTATTGCCTAAAAAAGATCATGTTCAGTAAGCTTCTCCTCTTACCATAGCCTTCTTCTACAGAACGGAAAGAGTGCAGCATATAAAGATTTAATTCTGGAACCTTTTATTTGTCATATGTGTGTGTTAAAATAGGCTGTACTCTTAAGCTTTTTTTTTTTTTTAAAGAAGGGGAAAAAATGCCCTAACTTTTATTAATAAGCAGAAGTACCACAGAAACTGTTATTCTGCTTGCTATGCGCAATGTTGATAATTCCTAGAAAAATTCTGAATCTGACAATGGTAGTGGAATAACAAGTGATTTTCAGATCCCTGCATGTTGAACTAACCATTTGATAGATTTATGATAGATATATGCCAAAATGAGTACAAGGGAACCTTATCAGCTTTTCACCAGAAAGGAACTCAAGGACATAGATCTCTGACATATAGCTCGCAGCTTTTCTAATCTGTGTTGCTCTGGCATCTGAGGGCTGACACAATCTGGATGAGTGAATTCACAAGGGGCAGTCTTTCTTGAAAACATCACAGTCTAGATAAAGAGCTAATAATGTTAAGGCATGGGAAGTTCAGTCAGAACAATTCAAAGCTCTTCAAAAAATTGAAGAGTCCATGTTTGGTGGCTACATTAACTGCTTCAACTAGTTTACAGTTCTTCCCCTCAAACATTGGAGCAGGGAGACTGCAGTATCAAGAAGGTGGAATGACATGACTTAGAAGCATCTTTCAGAGTGGATGCTGCCTTGTTAATCCTTGTTTGCTAATCCTGGTCCGCATTAGTGCAATTGTTTTTAACAGCAGGTGACAGCTGTGATTGCTGTGAAACTAACAGTTTGGTTTAGTTGTAAGCATTAACTAGGTCAAACATGTTCTGTGCATTTTTTGAAAGATACACTAAGCCTTCTTAGTAAGCATCTGATCTTACCTTGAAAAGCTGGTAAGATGTGTGTGTACATGCACACATGCACACAGTTGTGCATCAATTTTGGTATTGATGTGCGTATTTGAGACCAGCAAAGAGTGGCCAATGGTAATTGCTAAGTCAGGGCATTCTATGTGATTCTATGGACATTCATGCACAAGCACCATGAAGACCCTATAGAATGGACATGGTACTAAGCCCAAAAGATTTGAAGGTCTGCATTTGTTATAAACTTCTGCTACCTAGAAGTTGGATGAAGAATTTTTCACTTGATTTTTTTATACAGCATCACATCTTGAACTTAACACTTACACACAGTCAAAGATTTTTAATGCTGAATAAGATTACCAAGAAAAATAGTAGGACAACATGATGCAAAGCTGTTACAAGTTTTAATTTATTGAGCTATGATTGGGCAGTTTATTTAGAAGTTGCCCTGTAATCATTTTTCTCTACATTTCTCTGTTGGTTTTCTTGAGCTGGCTGAATTATAAAAAGGTGCTGATTTTATAAATTTCTTTTATAAAGTAGTCTTATAATTCAAATTCTCTACAGATATAAAAACCCTTTATGCTTGGATAAAATCTTCAGAGTGAGATTTGTGTTTGCATTGGAATTCATATACTGGTCTGCTCAGGGTGATTTGTAAGATGAGTTTGTGTTAAATGTGAAAATTAGTGCCTTGGACAGTGGCTTCTTACTGGTTTTGGCTAACCTCAACATTTAAAATTAATTGCTTTTACTTGGAAAAATTACCTTGTTTACTACTTCTATTCAGATCTTAGATTTACCAAGTGCTCAAAATCAGCTATTAAAATGCTTTAGCTTTTTTATTTAGTTAGTTGAATTTTAATTCTTTTTACTTCACACCCTTTTTTTGTGAGTTAGGGTATTTGCCAGTAAAACAGATAGAAGATCTAATCTCCAAACACACCTGGATAGAAAAGTCAGCAGTGCATGAGATTATAATTCATACTTTCTGAGTCTAGATCTGTTTGACTTGACTAGACATGTTCTAAATATTATGTAATTAAAAACAAAATTCATGAAAGCTTATTATGAAGACAAGTTTTAGTGTTATGCTGTGATATAGATTTACCTCATCTTTGTGTTTGAAGGAATAATTTGTATAAAAATCTTATTTAAACATAGGTTCTGTAGGAAACAAAATTTTAACTTGTTTTGTGCATTGTGCCAAGACAATTAATTTTAATGAAGCCACGGTTAATTTAAAAGCAGTATTTTCTATGCAATAATAAAAATATTTTGTTTTCTTTTTTCTCTGTGCGTAAATAAAAGTATGGACAAAAATCTACTACAAACTCAGTGTTTAATCTTTGTATCTTTGAATGTCATGCTCAGAGCTCTCAATATTTGCTTCTCATGGAAAGTTTGTGGGGAGGAACTGAATTCAATTATTGCAATCTGAGTCTATTTCTTCCTTTTTTTTTAGTAGCATTATTTATTAGTATTATTTATTAGTATTAGAAGCAGCTGTCAGTTTTTGTATGCTTCCAATGAGTTTTAAAGTATTCAACATTTATTCTTGATATTCTAGGTTTGTTGCATTGACCCCTTGGAGAGTGTATCATCTGACTTCCCTTATAATACTTGGAGTGTTAATTTTTCAGATAATGAAGGATTTGGTATTCTCAAAGCTGCAAGGTAAGTGTGCTGCTACAGTTCTGTGCTTGAACACCCACAATTTGGAACATGCTAAATCATTACTGAAGCCTGGTCAATATTATGATTATTGTAGAAGTATCAGCTAATTTTAGAGTGAGATAGTAGATCTTTGATGGTCTATTTCCATTTTCAATTAAGTTTTGCTGTATTTTATAGGGAGGGCATTAGGAGATTTGTTTTAGCACTTAGATGAGTGTTAGGAGTGGACAGTCATTCTTGTTTCACAACTGCTAGGTCTGAAAATGCATTCTTTCTAAAATACAAAGTTTTCCAAAACATTCATACTTCTTCCAAATAAATCATGTAATTTTTAGAAATTTTAGGACGTCCAATATGAATTGGTGAAATTTGTAAATAGATAGAGAAATTACCTATCTTAGCACAGCTGTAATAAGAAGTAAGCAGTATTTTCTTTTTACATTGTATAGCATTTTGTCTCTAGAGTCTTATGTGAATACAACTGATTTTGAAAGGGATTTTGAGTTTCTTGGCTGGTCTGGTGTTTTGGAGGGTTTTTTTGCAATTCCTGTCCTGTCCTTCATTACTATTTTGAAAATTCTTTGACAAAATGCTCATCATAAATTTTTAATTTTCATTGCCATGAAGATTTTTTTTCAATATTCTTATTTTTCCTTTTGTTTATTGTTAAATCCCATGCAAAGTGTTTGAAAAACCATCTTGCAAAAGCAAGAAATAGTGTCAGAGAAGCATGGTATTCCTCTTTGATGTACTAACACTTAATTTCTGACTGCTAAAGTCTTTTGTTCCCTGCTAAATTACAGCAGGTATTTACTACCTTTTCTGAAGGATGATTTACTGGCTTTCCTTTTTCTGAGAGTCTTGGTTACCATTCTGTTTCCTGCCTGAGTATTACAAGCCAAGAGGGCAATTTATAAAGCTGAGCGGAATTTGATATTTTATGCTCTGTGCTGTATAAATCACATTGAATGCCTTACTAGCTGGAAGCCAATGATTTAAGTAAATTCACTTGTACCTGTAAATGATATTTTTGTACTGACCAAATCCAGAATGTATCACTCTCATGTTTATGTGATTATTTAACCATTCATTTTAGAGATGAGGCTAGGAAGACTTCTGTTTCCTAGCTTATAGAATAATTATTTACTGTAGTAAACTCATTTATTTTTTTATTGTCTTTGATGGCATTGTAGACAAAGTTCAAGAAAAGTCAGGCTCTGGAAGTAATACTGTAGGAGTCTTGCGGTAATGAATATAAATCAATGAAGTGCCTCTCCAAAAAGCAGAAAAAATTCCAGTTTAACATATCTGTGTAGCTGCTTCATGCCTCCAGCCAGCCACTAGATGGCAAGACTATTACAGATTCATGAGAAATGTAAAGTGGTTGGCAGTATGTAGAAGTAAAGGATATGTTGATGTAAAAGTTATGTTGATTATCATCTTGATGGCATCCTTCCCTGTGGAAATGTAACTATCAAAGATTTGAATTTTTCCATGTATTATTTTAACTGTATGCTGATTTACAGAAAGCAATTCAAGAATTTGAATTTGGGATATCTTTATCCTACACTGTAAGGTAAAGATAATAAAGCTTCCCTGCTTGACTAATGTGGAGAATTCCTTGGTCATTTTGTCCCAGTTCTGAACATGTTCTATGAATAAAAATTAAAATTCCTTCTGATTTAGTGCATTGTATTTCATCTTACATTTCTACAATTGCAGGTGCGCAGCTTTGGAGGGCCATCACTGGCAAGTAGGTATTTTATTTTTAATGCATGGTTTTTTATTACTTTATTTTTTATAGTTGGTCTAGAACTTTTTTACATGTTTGTTTTCCTTTAATAAATTGCTGAATTATTTTGATCTGAAAATATTTTCTAAGTTTATTACTGCTTGTTCACAGCTTTTAATACATTCTTTCTTCTGATTTGTTATAGGAAAGTATAGAGTAATATATCAGAATAGTTCTAGAAATGCTTTTTCTTACACTAGGATTATCATCACTGTGTTTTCTGAGAATGAGTGCTTTCTTTGAAAAGTGGAATAATACTATGTTGGTCAAGGAGGTAACTTTTAGAAGTTCATTATACCAGTGCTGCTGACTGAAAGTAGGTAAGCTTGCTGGGGTTTCTTTTTAAATCAACACAAGTAATTGATTGTTATAATTGCCAATAAATATTAGTTGATATCCATATGGATAGAAATTAATAATTCTGAAGCTTGTTGTCTTGTCATTCACCTGTCCTAGCCACGTATTTATGTCATGTTAGTGGAGAGTATATAATTTATTTAATTTGTGGCAGTTGTCCTGGTTCCAGCCAGGACAAGGTTAATTTTTGCACTAGCCAGAAGGGATGTGGCCAGGACCCAGAGGTTACTCTCTACCACCTCTCCTGATGTTCCAGGGGTGGGGGCAGGAGTGCCTTCCAGGTCAAGTAGTGTGGCATCAGGGTCAGGCATGGTTGAGGGTTTACGTATGGCATGTGAATCATTCACCTGCCACATAAACTCTGATTTGTTGCTGTTGCTGTTTGTTGTTCTTTCTCATTGCTGTTTCACATAAATTTTTATTTCAATCCATGATCTTTACCTTTTATGTCTCCAGTTCCCCTGACCAGCCCTCCACAGGGGAAGGGGTGATGGGGGTGTGAGCAAACAGTGTATGATTTGGAGTGTTTCAGTGGGAACACTGAATTGGGGAACAGCATTCCTTAAGCACGGCAGCAGTATAAGCAATGTCTAAGGGATTTGCAGACAATCTATTTTCAGAAAAAAAGGTTGCATATTTAAGGCATTACTCTTCTAAACAGACCACCAGGATTTATTATATATCTGACATAACTTGAAAGCATATCCACTGGTACACTATTGTATTATAGCCTGACAGTGAAGAAACAGTAATGCAGAGTTAAAAAAAGGAAGATACCAGGTTTTGTTGTCCTTCTAGAGACAGATACTAGTGTCACAGAAATTACAGAAAGCAGTTCAGATGTGCAGCTCCTGTACAGTTTCATACCTCTAAATTTCCAGAGGTATGAATTCTCTTCAGACTTTCCTGTAAGCATGAAAAGAAGCAATGTGGAATTGATGACAGCTTAGTTCATGAACTGAGCAGAGTAAAATGCTTCTTTTACTGTAGCTGGTGCTACTTTGTGTATCTGTGTAGAGTGGCAGTGATTCAAAAAATTTAATTGAGAAGTTATTGCTGTGGCACAGTAGATTAGCGTGA